>NW_015664186.1:1538-37089 GCF_001515625.1 Sinocyclocheilus rhinocerous | reverse complement strand
TATATATATATATATATATATATATATGTCGGCGACATATAAATATATATACTTTTGTTTTTAATTCTTATTCTTATTATTTAATATTATTTTACTGTGTTTTATTGTTTTTATTATCACTTTTTTCTATTTTTATCCTCACTACCTCTCTCTTTTTTAAAAAACTTCATCTTCATTTTCATTACTTTAATGTCTGCTTTATTGGACTCTTTCCTCAGATTATTTGAATTATCAATGGTAAGGCCTAAAGATAGATTCACTATAAACCCATCTTGGTCTCTAATCTAATACTCATATTTAGCCTCTGAAAGATTCAACCCAATTTACTGCTATTGATTCTGGTTAAAGTTGGCATTATTTATTTGAAACCTCAGCAGATTATTTTTCCAGAAAAACTAAAAACAAAAATGCAGGCAAGAGTGTGGGAGGTTTAGACTTTACTCTATGTGAGCGTAAGCATTAACTAAACCAATCAATCACTGCACTTATAGCAGGTGTGTTGTCATAATTGCTCCATAGCTGTGGCTTTTGCAGTTTTACTTTGCATTTGTGACATAGCAACACACTGATCCCTTCACCACATGTACCTAGAGACCATGACTTTTATTGATTGCAGTGGATAAGCATCTGACTTCCTGTAAACATATGCTTGGATCAGCTGGCACCTAACAGAAATTCTCTTAATTTTACCTTTTAACTATATATGAAAGTATGGTAAAAATATATTTGAACTTAATATATCTGGCATAAACCAGCTAATATTCTATACGTAGGCATATATATATTTATATATTTTGTGTGTAGGAAGTGAAAATCTGATAAAATGGCATGCCAGAATGCAGGTATAAGATAACAAAGAGATCGACTAATCAACTTTTTAATCAACATATAATTTTTTTTCTACCTGAGGTGTCATATTAACATATCACCTTGGCTGGATGCATCCAAGATCAATGTTAAGCATCACAATAATAAATATGCTGTTTATATTAGATCGTTTTGTTTTTTTGGTCTCTATTTATGTGTTTCTCAAACACCCATGTGAGCTTATATGACTATGAATAATGGTAAGGTATCCATGGAGACAGAATCCCATGGTTCATAATACCCCTCCTCCATAATGATTATAGTTTTATTGTCAGTCGGGTCATTCATATTTTAATTGCACAGAGATGGGTAAAAAAGACAAAAAAAATGCAATTGGGTTGTTTTTGTGAAATTTTTTAATTTATGAAGGTCATACATGCACCCAGTTTTAAAAAACACTTCAGAAATGATCATGTTTTGGTGTCAGACTCCTTTTTGGAAACCATGGAACGAGAGGAAACTGCGTTTTTATAATCTCGAGGGGTTGACGAGAGGCAGGAAGCTTTGTTTATTTCCATCGTTTCTTAAAGCACTCTGCAAACGTCTATCATCAGAGAGCAGGTGCTCACCTGCACATCCTTCAACACTGTTTTTCTTCTTTAATTAGCTTGATTTGCGGCTAATAGAGGGGATGAGTGCTGCTTTTCGCTGTTCATTAAATTGAGAATGTGTCCTCAAAGACAAGGGGCTGGGTTTAAAGGTTCACTAAAGATTAACTCTTGGTTTTCCAGACACATCTGAAGACGTCGCTAAACTTTGTAATGGTTTTGAGTTGGAAGGAAACAGAATTGTTGTGGGATACGCATTCGTGCACATCACAAATCCAGCCAGTGTGCTCTGTGTTTATTATCTGGTGTGAAAAGCCATTTGCTGTTTCTCACAGGCTCTTGTTTCCCAAGACCATTTTCAAGCTGGTCTTTTCTTGAAAGAGGCCATGAATATAGATTTTTCCCTTCTGTAAAAACAGCCTAGTCTTTAAGGCTCCAATAAAGAAGAGGGCCTGTGAAATGAACGTCCGGAAATGGAAGGGTTCAGAATGTGTCCATCACGTTACTGCTGCTCAAAGTACTGATTTTATTTTGTATTTGTCCTCCCTTTTTCTTCTCAGAAAAAAAGGTCATTTGGAGGTCATTTCCCTGGGAAAAGTCATTGACAATCTTTCATTTACTACAAATTTACCAAATATTTTCAGAACCGTCTAGTCATTTTGACCCATCATCCTTAGTGTTTGTTTGTGGAGGTTTTTCTCCATGAAGACACAGATTGGTGTATAAATTAGCTGCCCTCTCAACACGGCTATGACACCGGCTATAAGACTTCCCAGTGATGTTAAACAGGTCTTTTGTTATTTTGTGTCCATCCATGGTCGACATAAATCATAAGTGGGCCGCTCTTTGTCTCTGTTTGATGTGGTGTTTTAGATGTTCCTGCTGGAGATCAGCAGTTTGTTTTGCATGTTTTATTGCCAGACTCATTCGAGGGTTCTTTGTGTTGTTGGCTGAGCTGCCTCTGTTGTTTCCACCTACTTGTTTGGTGATTTAAAATGGACACAGCACTGCTGCTGCCCACGCTTCATCTCTGTTGTTACGAAAAACGAAGGCTGTTCTAATAAGCCGCATTATAATGGGCACGAAAGCACTTCTGATGAGGCATGAGGCATTTTAGTGAGAGTGACCTTGCTGGCTGTGGTGGTGGTATAATGAGTCCTGTCTTCAAGTTTTCCTCCCTTCATCTTCCTGTATTTCTTTTTCTGTTTAACATATTGCAAAAATATTCTCATGCACTTACAGTACGCACAAACCATGAAGAATAAATTCACGCTAAAGCATAATAAAACCACACCACCACTAAAACTTAAAGGATATTACCAACAATTTGGACAGTGATATTGAGGATACGGGGAAAACCTATAATTAATTACCAGTTAAATTACCTGTATTTACAACATCCACTCTTAGCAGCAATCCACTGAAAAAAAGATTTGGTGCAGAAACTGTTTTCACTCAGAAATTGGTATTCAATTTTTAAAATAAAATAATTAAAACAGATAATTACAAAGAAACCGCTATACCAACACATTGAATTAAACATGACATTTTGAAATAGAAGTATTTTGAAGTGAAATATTATTTTCTTGTAAAACATGCTCCAGTAATCTTTTGTTTTTATTCACAACTTTGAAAATCTTTTTCAGATGTATTTTTTAAATTAACTCCTATGTTCACCTTTATCATTATTGTCATATTGTGATGGAAGAAAACTGTTTTCATGATTTTCATCTTTTAAACATTGCTATGGTTATCGTAGGATTTGCTTTGAAGTACAGTTATTTATAATAATAATAATATAATAATTTTATTATTATTATTGAACAATAGCTATACCTTTAAACAAAAAATGACATTTTTTTTTATTTTTTTATTATTGTTTCTGAAATATCTTATTTCTTGACTTTGACATTTAAGGTTTTTATTTATTTTTTTTAATGTTTTTTAAATATCTTATTTCTTTTACCTTATCTTTATATTCTATTAATTGTATACATTTGTCTTTTTTATGCCAGTGCCAAAGACAAATTTCTATTCTACGGCACATTGAATGGATAATAAAGCGTTAAGTAAATAAAGTAAGCTCCGTATGAAGAGGACTTGAAAATGTACTGCATTGTACTGAAGGAATTCTGTTATTTCCTTTGCGGGGATGAATTTGCCGATTTATCACTTCCTAATCTCTCTTGTACATCTCTCTCCATCTGTCCCCCTTCCTGTGTTTGCTGTTTTCATCATGAAATCTCTCTCTCTTTCTTTCTCCCACCATCCATTCATCCTCCACGGTTAATTGCCTTAAAAGTTCTGTGTTCCCTTCTCCGAGGTCACTGAAGTGGGTCCAGACTCCTTCATCAGGCAAACGTTGGCATTTAATTAAGTTGGAGGTCTACATGCGAGACCCGCTCCGTCACTGGATCAGATGGGCATTAGTAATTAATAATCTGACAAGAATGTAACGGGCTGGCCGGATTAGACTTGCCTGTGGGTTGAGGAATGGCTGTTGATGAGGCTTCCCCTCCTCTCATAGACCGTTCTCTTCTTATCTCCGTTTAATTATGCTATTATCAGTCAGAAGTAGTTCCATCTGTCCTTTCCTAATTCCATCTTCACTTTGGACTGTTTTGCAGCTGGGATTTAGAAATAGACCAAGCTAATTGCGTCACTATTATGGAGCCATTGGAAAATGGCTTGCTAATTTGTGGAAAAGTTTACTTGAACTTCTTTTTCAGTCCTCTTGCAGCAGTTTGAACCTCCCTTAATGGTTATGGATAGTGTTGAATGGGATATTCATGAACTCAGATGCAGTGCAGTGCAGTTTTAATCAGAGTTAATGGGATTTTGCTGGCGCACATGGCAGGCGTTCGAAGTTACACAGACAGCCAGAAAAGATGGGCCTGAGACAGGCCTAGAAACAGATGCAGTTAAGTCATTCTAGACTAGGGGTATACATAACCTAACTACATATTTTAGAAAATGTATTTTAGAGCTTTCAAAGTTAATGTTTTGAACAATATTTTGTGTGTAAATCTCTATACAAATAAATCTGAATTGAGCTGAAAAAGTGTTTTTTCAGGTTTATACACTACAGTTCAAAAGTTTGGGTTCAGCGTGTTTTTTTTTTTTTTTTTTTTTAAAGAAATGATTAATAATGAATAGAAAGTATTTTTATTCAACAAGGAGGCATAAAACGGATCAAAAGTGGCAGTAAAGACCTTTACATCATTACAAATAAATGCAGTTCAACTTTGTTCATCAAAGAATAATGAAAAAAATGAATTGAAACTGAACTTTTGAAAATGAATGAAGCACAGTTCCACAAAAATATGAACTGTTTTCAACACTGATGATAATGAGAAATGTTTCTTGAGCACCAAATCAGTACATTAGAATGCTTTCTGATGGATCATGTGACAGCTGGAATATATTAATATATCTATATATTTAAAATAAATATATTAAAATAGAAATGTTATTTTAAATTGTAGTTAAATTTCACACTATTACAGTTTTTTCAGTATTTTTCTGTTTTGATTAAATAAATGCAGCTTTAGGGAACTAAGAGACTTCTTTCAAAAACATAGTCTTACCAACTCCAAACTTTTGATATATGATATATATTTATATCATTAAAAGAAAACAGTATGCTGTCAAGTTAATACAGAGTAATAAATATTTAGTTTTCTCAAACAGTATAAATGATTCTGTATATGCATTAAAATATACAGCTGCCTTTATATTTAGAAAGGAGTCTTTTTGCAAGTGAATCATCACATTTGGGTGTCCTTGGCATCAAAACGTTTGAAAAATCATTTGATTAATCGACCATTCCATCCCTTTTCTAAACCTGTTTGCTTGTGTTTGCAAAGTGCAGTGCCAGCAAGTGCACTAATAAACTGTTCATCACTAGCTGTTTAGCACATCTAGTAGAACAGCTACTTAAAGTGTCAAAAAGTAAAATGAATTTGGATGTTTACTGTAATTGTAATGTATGACTGACTGAATAAACATAAAAAATTGCTCTTATGCTCTCTCAGGTGCTGCTAATGGACTACCTGGATGTCAAAAATACCCGTAGAGCTGCAGAGCCTTCTGCCCAGCTGTCTTACGCCAGCACCGGCGGAGACTTTGGAGCGTTCTTCGCCAAGAAGAAACCTCTCCGACCTAAACAGTCTTTATTCAAGTAAGTTTGCTCATGCAGAGTGATTCAGGAATTTAATTGGAATGGGAAGGGTAACAGCAGACAAGGACCACACGCATAGACTGGGGTAAGTGCCTCATGGGAAAGCATTTTCTCCTTGCTCTTGGGTTTACAATTCACATTAGATTTCAGGTTAACTTAAAATGAAAACCCTTGACTTGCTTTCCTACGTAACCTTTGACAACATTTTTTTTTTTTTTTTGCAGGTTTGAGTCTTCTTCTCATGCCATTAGCATGAGTGCGTACCTGCGGGAGCAGCGGCGAGAACTCTACAGCAAAAGCGGGGAGTTGCAAGGTGAGCAAGTGGAAGGGGGAAGCTGAAAGGAGGGGCAGAGAGTATGGCAGGGGCCGGCAGGTGCAGTGTGAATAGGATGGAAGGAGTGAATAGGGCGATGATGGAGAGGAGGCCCTGAAGTCATCAGGGTGAAGAGTTGCTTAGCTATGTATCATTCACCTGTTAGAGCTTCTTCTTTTGTTCAGCATCTCTGTGCCACACACACACACACACACACACACACACCCTGATGGAGTGAGACAGACATGCCAGAGAGCATCTCTTCCTCTCCCCTCTTCTCTCACTCTTCAAAATGACCTTGCAGCTTCAATCAGCGGTGCTTGACACTTGTGTGTCCCTTCTTGTTTTTCTTTTCCCTTTTTTTTTTTCTTCAAGAAATCCCTGTGAGCCTTCATTTCAAGTTTAAAAAAAGGGAAATAAATCACAAGAAATAGTCTTTGCCTTTCTGCTTCTATAAGCTTTTGTGTCTCTGTTTTTAAAGGGGTTTTAAAGGAATAGCTCACAAAAATATATACACTATGTATTTTGCAGTTTTATTATTTCTCTGTTTATTTTCTTTTATTTATTTATTCACATTTTATTTCTTATTTCTTGTTACGCTGTTTGCATATACTGTATATCAGGGGCGTTTCCTCCGTGGAGGCAAGGGAGGCAGTGCCTCCTCAAGATATTGGATGAGAAAAAAATTTGTAGTACAAAAATAAAACAACGCCAATATTACAAAAAATAACATTAAAAAGTGTTTAAATCACTTGTTTTTCTAAAGAAACATTGCCCAACTGCGACACTAGCAAGTAATGTTACTGCGGAAGTCCACGTCTCTCTCGCCTCCCCTGAGCCCATTGAGTTTTAACAGACCCCCTAAAGCCTGCGATGAGTTTGGTGGGGGGTAATTAAGAATGAATGGGGGAAAGTCACGTGAGAGGAAGCAATGCCTCCATTGCGATATGATTGCATATGACTGGTTATGTTCGGCTGTGATTTGTTCATGCGATAAATCCCAACTGGCAGGTTTGAAACAACATGAGGGTGAGTAAATAGTGATTTTATAATAGATTTTATAATTATAATTTTATAATAGTAATTTATAATAGTAAATTGTTTTGTGAACTATCCCTTTAAAGGTGTTGCTTAGGTATTCAATATTCCTGGTGTGTGTCAACTTTGCCAGTGCACCAACTGAAATTTTCTCTTCGTCACAGCTGTTCAAGTACGATTTCAACAGATAGCGAACCGCCAATCACAGCCGACTCGTCAGGCTCAAAAAGAGCAAGATGAACGTGACGATTAACATTAGATAAGGAAGTAAATGGGCTTCTAAGACTCTCATGGTGTTCCTTCAAATGCTTTAGAAGTGAAAAAAGGAGAATATTTGATTCGTTGAACACTTCGCACCACCAAATAGGAGATGAGATTTCCACTGTTCATTTGTGCCGTCACAATACAGGCACAGTGTCTGTAGCCTGAAAGGACGAGAGGAGATTGAAGGGATGAAATAATTTAACAGACGGAATAAGTCAACTCGGTAGAGGGAGGGAGGACGAGAGAGTTGAAAGTCATTGTTTCATTACGTGGGGCCATTCATGGATTTCTTAGGGAATAAATTAGAAAAATATGTATTGAAGCCAACACAGGAATGTTCCGTATTTTAATTAAGTTTGCAACCACACAGACATTCAGGCATAAAGCATTAGGGCTGGTAGATGGTCTGACCTGACTGAATGGTTGTAAAAAATATTTAAATAATATATTTAATTAAATATATTTAAATAAGTCATTAAATAATCCATAAATAAGCAGATCCTGCAGTTAGTATAATGACCTCTCAGAACAACCTTCACTGCCTTTTAATATATTTTACATATAATATGTCACATATACACAGGCATTTCATATAATATCAAATTTTTGACAGTCCAGTCACTGTGCAAGGCTAAATGGTACAGATGTTTAAACATCTATACCTTTGCAGTGCCATTTTTGCCAGTAGGGTCGCAAGTTCATGAGGATTTGATCTATTGATCTATTAGCAAAGCACTATACCGCTTTCCAGTGACATAAAATGGTAAAATTCCTCAATGTGCTGTAAATAAAACAGTACTTCACCAGTTTTGGAGCAAAACAGCTTTGTCAGAGTTGCATGAGACTGCAATTATGTGCAAGTGCGATGTCATGTGGAACGTCTCTGAGTGAATGTGTGTGTGTGTTTGTAGCAGTCATTATAAAACCGCATTCAGAGCCTCTGTAGCTTAATTACAGCTTTCCCTCCTCCAGCATGACTCCTACAGATCAATTAATCCTCAGCTTCCTTCTGAAGAGTTCATTACTGCTTCAGTGCTCTCCTCTTTCATTTTCTCTGGGCTTTTGCATATTTTTAAGACAGGCATGGTGGAGAATAAGTGGGTAAAGTTAGGGGGAATGGGATTAGACATGTTGCAGACTATATTTGAACTTGCAGTGCTCATATGTGCACCAAGTCTCATATGAACTGTTTCACCACCTACGCTCTATTTTTTAGGCTTTTGCATAATTTTTAGACTAATATAGTGGATAATGAGAGAAAAATAAAAGGTGAAGTAAAAGCTGAATGGGTTCAAAGCATGTTGTAGGCTAAACTTGATCTTGCAGCACTCATATAGGCACTTAGGCTCTTTCTCCTTCCACTCTCCATTTTTCGTGCTTTTCCATAATATTTTAGTTGGGTATAGTGGCGAATGAGTGGAAAATTATAGGAAAAGTGAGCAGAAATGGGATTGTAGCATGTTGCAGACTGAACTCGAACTTGCAGCACTTTTATGTGATCCATGTCTCATACAACCTTGCACAACCTCTCAATTTTTGGGGGCTTTTGCAATGTGATTGGAGCATGTTGCAGGCTTAACTTGAACTTGCATTTCATGCATCAAGGCTCAAATGACCTCTTTCACTCCATTCTCTTTTTGTAGAAAAGTATAGTAGAAAATTATAGGAAAAGTGAGCAGGATTGGGATTTTGAACATGTTTCTGGCTAAACTTGAACTTGCAGCACTTGTATGACCTCTTTCTCTCCTCGCTCTTTTCATTTTTGGGGCCGTAGGTTTTTAGACATACGTTTTTAGACGGGTATAGTGGACATTATAGTGAGTGGAAAATTATAAAAAGTGAGCAAGAATGGGATTGGAGCATGTTACAGGTTTAACTTGAACTTGACTTTCTTGTATGTGCACCAAGGCACAAAGTCTTTCTCCCCCCACTCTCTTCATTTTCCAGGCTTTTACATGACTTTGTAGACCGTTATAGTGGAGAATGAGAGGATAATGCAATCTTATAATGGAATCAGAGCATGTTGCAAGCAGAATTCAAACTTGCATTTCTTATATGAGCGCCAAGGCTTGGTATGCACCCCCACAAAGTATCTGGACACCTAAACCACACCTGAGAATCTATGATTGACAATATTAGATATTGTTTTTTGTTTTATATACGATGGATCCCGTAGTAATAATGCAGTATGTCCTATATATATTCCTATGTATGGTCTTTGGCACATTCCTTGCATGTCTCTTCAGTCCCACAAACCTGCAAACTGAAAGAAGCAGAGATAGAAGAATAAAGAAACCGAAAAGCTCATTGTGTGTTGGGCAGGGATTATCACAAAATAGGGAGATTCTTCTTTTTCTCCGAACACACGTATACAAATTGAGTTTTTCTCCTCTAAGCTTACAGCGAAAGGATAAAGGGAAGGTCTTGTTTATGCATGATGCTGGTGTTCCCCAGAGAGAGAGAAAGAGAGTGAGAGAGGTGGGTCACGGTGAGTGGCAGGGCTGTGGGCAGAGGAGAGTTGTTGTCTGTCGCTCTGATTTGTGAAGCACAATAGGGGTAGGAGAGGTGCAAATGGAAAAATCCCTCACCAGTGGAGTGAGGAGGTGAATATGGGGGTGTGTGTGCGAAAGTGTGTGTGTGTGTTTGTGTGAGTGTGTGAGCTCCATCAGATTTCTCTACACTAACGAAAGTTGTTGTGTTTGTGGATGGTGTCAGACTCTGTTTTTAGTAGAGTTTCCATCAAAAACTGTCAAGCTTTACTGGCACTTCCAGATAACTGGCTCTCTATCACAAAAACAGCTGTTTCTATGATACCTTTCAAACTTTTCGAGTCAGAGTGCTGATTTAAGGTTTCACACATCCTAACGGAGACAAAATTCTGGATCAGCACTGATACAAATAGGCTTTTCATAAAAATCTCTGCAACTTGCAGAAACATTTTCTGAGTTGTTCAAATATGTCCAAGGTTAGCAAATCTTTTTTCAAGGTAGGATTTCATTTCTAATTTCATCTTTTCAATGAGTTCAAGAGTAACAACCCCCATGTCATCCAAGATGTTCATGTCTTTCTTTCTTCAGTTGCAAAGAAATTAAGGTTTTTGAGGAAAACATTACAGGATTTTTCTCCATATAATGGACTTTAATGGGAACCAACAGGTTGAAGGTCCAAATTGAATTTGTGAATTTGCGGACGCGCATCGTGGAGCTTGTGCAACATGTGCATTTGTGGTTAAAATATATATAAATGGTTATTTTTTTTAAGAAAATGGCTGATAGTTTCGCTAGATAAGACCTTTATTCCTCGGCTGGGATCGTTTTGAGTGCCCCTAACCCTTTGAAGCTGCACTGAAACTGCAGTTTGGACCATTGAAGTCCATTTTATGGAGAAAAATCCTGGAATGTTTTCCTCAAAAACCTTAATTTCTTTGCGAGTGAAGAAAGAAAGACATGAACATCTTGGTTGATATGGGGATGAGTAAATTATTAGGAAATTTTTATTCTGGAAGTGAACTAATACTTTAAATACATGACAAGCTTCTTATCTTTTTATTTTTTTCTTGTAAAAACTTTTACAATTTGCAAAGAACCAATATTCTGACATCCAGTTTTTGTGCTTTTCTGTCATATGACTTCTCATATAGCTTATAATAAACATAAATAGACATGCTCTGTGACTATTGCGAGGAAGGATTGTTGTAATACTGAATGTGACACGCAGATGCAAGGGACAGATGCTTTAGCATTTGTAAAATAAACAGCTAAATGAATGAAATAAATATATAAATAATGATAATCGGTGATCAGCTGAGAATCAGCTGATGCAAGCTTGACTCACGTGACCTGCCAGAACTAACGCTATCGCTTAATTTATTATCACTCGTGTGCCAATAGTGGCACGTGTGTGCATTTACCCTAGCTGAGTGCCAAATGATGATTTCAGACCAGACATAGCCTATTTGGTAAGTGACAATGAGAGAAAATTCTAAGTGAAGAGAAACATTGGATGTGAGTATTTAATAGGTCAAATGATTTAAAAGTAGCCCAATTCAAACAAAAAAGTAAGTGTTTTTGCAGTACTTTTTTGCTGTTTTGTTTGAGTCATGATCTGATCTCTGCCAGATATTGGTGGCCTTGACCTTTCTGTTTCTTTCTTTTGTTCTTTCTTTGTTTTATTCATCCCTTCATGCTCTTTCCCTTTCCTCTTGACCTTTTATTTTTGTAGATGTTGATTAGCCCCATATCCTCAGTATTCAGCATTGGCATTTCTTAGCATCTGTTTTAGAGCACCAAAGACAGTATGCAATCAGGCATTCCTACTGAGAGCCGCCGAGCGAGAGAAAAGATTAGAGAGACAGACATACGCCACAGGGAGCATTTTTAGGTGTGATTGTTGAAGAGAGACGTCACTGTTTGACACACAATCAAAGCATGTTTGATGGACACTGACGAGAGGCAAAGGAAGGACAAGAAAAGGTCACAAGTTTGTTTTCAAAATACAAAATCTAGATGAAACATACCTGAAAATACTTCAAAAGACAACGAGATTGATTGTTGTGATGGTTTTTGTTTATTTAGACATGCTTAAAGGGATATTTCACCCAGTTTCACTCACTTTTCATTCTTGGAACACAAAAGTAGAAGTTCTGAGGAATGGCAATGCTGCTCTTTTCTATACAATGGAAGTGGATGGAGACCAGGGTTTACAAGTTCCATAACGGTGAAAAAGCTCCATAAAGCATCATAAAAGTAGTTCATACAAATTGTAAGCTATATTGGAATATAGCCTTTTGGCATAGAGGAGAAACAATAATGTACATTATGTGGAAAATATTGTGTTTTTTGAACCTTAAACCGCATAAACATTGCATTACACCAAATACACAAAATAATGTTCTTTTTAGCAACATCATATGACCCCTTTAAACCATTTAATAGCTTTGTGTAAAGAACATTATTTACTGATAATCATTTACGTTCATTATATAGAAAAGATCAGCTTGGACATTGTTATTAGCGGCTCATTTTGTGTTTAATGGAAGAAACAAAGTCAATCAGGATTCAAAAGACATTAGAGTGCATAAATTGTCATTTTTTTTATTTTTTGGCAGAGCTGTTCCTTTAAGAAAAGTCTCTGAACATCACAAGGAGAAATAAGCAGCATTAGCTAGAGGAAATGGCATTGTTACTGTATGTCACAGACTGTTAGCATTGTGCCTGATCTTCTGTTTTGTGTGTGTGTGTGTGTATGCTGAGCCTGATGATCTGTGTGCTAAATGAGGCCTGATGGAACCCAGAGACTCAGAAGATATGACACTCCAGGCGCCACATTGATTTAAATGGCTCTTTAAGCGAGATGGCTTTATGTGCCTGTGTGTGTCAGAGAATTGATAAAATATCATCTATCGTGTGTATGTTTCTGTGGCCACAACCTTGATAATTTCTTAAACAGTTGATTTATCTTAATAACTAGATAACCATGGCTGGAGTCTTTATAGCCACAGATGCTGAAACATCACAGATCTACCTGCATCTGAGGAAGAGAGACTGTGAAAGAAGCCATAGAGAAATGAGCAATTAAATTACTCCGTAATGCTGTTGCCGTTTTCCTTTTGTTCTTTCATTTTATTTATTCCCTTGGCTCCTCATCCGGCACTCCAAATTGAATCCAAACAAATAAGATCTGCCGCTTATGCTGGACCACCAGCTGTGGAGCGTCAGCAGAACACTCCAATACACACACTTCATGCCAATCAGTGTCCAGTGCTAGTGTGTGTGCTAGAGTGCTGTTTGAGCCTTTATGATATCCTCAACTTATCTTGCTCTGTATTTGGAGAGCTTGTTTATCCTGTCTGTCTATCTATCTATCTATCTATCTGTCTATCTGTCTACCTGTCTACCTGTCTGTCTGTCTGTCTGTCTGTGTCTGTCTGTTCTAGTATTCATGACAGAGATGTTTAGTTACTTCTTTTTCACTCTTTTCAGTCAAAGCATTGCCTGTTTGCTTGGATTTTGCGGGACCATTTCAGTTTTGCATTGCACAAATTTTGCATCAGAACGTGTAAAATATTGATGTTGTAAAACCTGCTGTAAAAGCTATCAGAGTCTTAAAATGTTTATCATGCCATCCATTGATATTTAACTAAAAACTGCACTACAAAAGATCTGGCTTAATCAGTATTTTTGGCTTGTTTACCAATACAGATGTCTAAACACTCTTTAAAAAGACACATTTACTTGAGGAGCAAAATTAAGAGATTAAGGAATTATATAGATGATTTTTCTTCCTGTTTTAAGCGTAAATCAGTAAAAATTTGGCGAGGTTAATAATTAAAGCAAGAAACATTGCCAATCGTGTAGTAGGAAAAAATATAAACATAACCATAAATTATTTTCATATTAAGATCTCTGGGGGAAAAAAAAAAAATATATATATATATATATATATATTTTTTCTTTACAAAATTTTACCTTTTAAGTAATTGATCTTGCCTTCAAGATGTTTAGATATTAAGGATATAAATATATAAGTTATGAGATAGCTTAATCGATTTTAGCCAAGATCTCACTGAGATCATATCATCCAATCTGTCAAGCAGAACTCATAATGTACCGGGAAAAAAACACCCATCTTTAGATGCACTGTCAGTTTTGTATGCTTCTGCTGGCTTTGAGTCACAGATTATAAAGTCAAATACTGAAATTCACTCACAACCAAGTCCCGTCACATTCACAGAGTGGAGCAGCAGTCAGCCGGTGTGCGGTCTAGTCGGATGTTTCATGTTCAATCTGTTTCCCAGTAATTTTATAGCAGAAGCTGATTAGGGTTGAAACAGCATTACGGCCCGTGATTGTGTTGTTGTTTTTTCTTTTGGTGGGGGGGGCAGCTGTGATGAGTGGAGTTCTGAGGTGGATCTCATCACGGACACATTATTGAATTACTGCAGTGGTGAGATGAGATTGGCCTGTGATTGGCTGAAATGGACTTGAATGGTAATAACATATCAGTGGTGCTGTGGGTATTGACGGGGAGACAGTTTCTTGCTGTTGCTTTTCTGCTTCATGAAGTCAAACTTAGATTTTATGAGACAGGAAGTAAGTAAATAGTACTTCTTTAATATTGGTTGTAAAAAATGCGCTGTTTGAAGAATTTAAAGTTGAACGTGAATAACAAGGTAAAGAGAGTGCCGATAAAACTTTTTATTTGCATTTCTGAAGTTCTCTGGTTTGTTATAAGTGTAGATTGTAGCTGTTATCATACGGAGGGCAGACACATAATTACAGACTTTGTCTGAGTGAGCGTGTTTGTCTGTGTTTCACAACCTGTGCTAATTTTAATCAACGAGCCCGTCATCACCGTGGCTGTCACAGGCTTGTTTACCTTTCATTTGGGAACTGCATGATTGAAGAAGAAGTGGTGGGGGGTGGGGGGGAGAAGGAGGGAGGTGAAGAGGGAAAAAGGTAAAGGAGAGGACAGAGAACAAGGGTGGTGATGATGATGATGATGATGATGTCTGGATGAGTGGAACAGCGTTTTAAACACAATCACAATCACTGGCTCTCTGATTCTAAATCAGTGGTGCTTGAGACAGCAGCAGAGACCCGTCTCAACTCCCATGTTCCTGTCCTCCAGTTACAATGAGACTCAACAGAGGTGGCCTATGGGGGAAAGAGATATATACAGAGAGAGCGATGGACAGACAACACAACTAGAAATGGCAAAACCCGGGGTTGGGTTATGTGTTGCATATTTCACACCGTTCACGCTTTATCCTGGTTAGTAATTATCTGGCTAGTTCAGGTTTTGAGGTTTTTGAGGTTTTAGGTTTTTTTTATGTTTATGAGGTTAAGTGATTATCTGATTTTACAAACCATTTTAATATTTTGTCTTTCTGCAGAAATGTCACCACCACGTAAATCTGCTATGGTTGTCTTTGAGTGCTTAAAATATTCTAACAAAAACCAAACAAAAACATTTTTTTTAAATGTAAGACATTAAGGTTACACTTTATTTTAAGGTGTCCTTGTTACAGTGTAATTATACATTTAAGTACTGAGTAATATTAATTAACTACATGTACTTACTATATGGTCAGGGTTAGTATTTGGGTTTGGCTTAGGGTTACTTGCTTGTAATTATGCACAATTAATTGTTATTACAATAGTAAATACATATAACGTGTAAAAAGGACACCTTAAAATAAAGTGTTACCGACATTAATTTAGCAGTGATGCCTTCAATTAATCAAGAGTGACATTAAAGACATGAAAAAAAAAATGCTGTTTTGAACTTTCTATGAATTAATGAATACTGAAAATAAGGTATGTTTTGTGTTTCCACAAAAATATTGAGCATCACAACTGTTGTTGATAGTAATAAATGTTTCTTCAGCAGCAGATCAGCATATTAGAATGTTTTTTGAAGGATCATGTGACTCTGAAGTAATGACTACTGAAAATTCAGCTTTACCATTACAGGAATAAATTACATTTTAAAATACATATATTAAAATAGAAATCAGTTGTTTTAAATTATAATAATATTTCGCAATCTTACTGTTTTACTGTATTTTTGATCAAAATATCTTATCCTTCTTGAGGATAAGAGGCTTCTTTCAAAAACATAAAAAATCTTGTGGACTTTAAACTTGTGAATGGTAGTTTATCTCTTCATCACTCCAGTTAATATGTTTGGTATTACTGTTTGACATTTTTGAAAACTATCTCCCCTAAAACACCAAAACTATACAAAGTGTGAATGTTTCTTAAATTAGTGTAATTAATAAGTATTGTTTAATCAGTTGCTGTATTGGTCATCAGTTGCTAAACAATTCGCTGTTACATCCTAGCATTGCATTGCAAAAGACGTTAACCAAGTGTTAAGCACAGTGTGAACGTGAAGAGAGAGACCGAAAGGAACATTTTACCTATAATCATTATAACGCATTTAACCTTATTCTTCCCCTTGTTCGTTTATAATTATTACTTGTTCAGTAATAATATTTTTAATTTATTCCTTTTTATTTCAATTGAATTGATACTCATGATGAGAAGGAAAGAAACTGTGACAGGAGTATATCGAAAGAGAGCCAGACAGGTGAAATAAGAGGGTATGTGCTATTATGGGCATGAGTGTCTGGTTGGAAGTGGAGGGGTTGACTTTATTTTCTCTTTTGTAATGAAGTCAAATGAAGCAGTAGTGATGGCTCCGTAATCAGGGCTGTTTAAAAAAAAAAAACAGGTTGTTTTGCTCTAAAAGTGCAATGATTCAGAGCTTGTTAAAAATTAATGTATAAAAGCATCTTATCCGAAGCGAGGGGAATTGCCCACCATGACACAATTAATAATTTATCCAACTCTGTTTTCACAATTATGTATTCATACATTCATTTGTTTAATTGTCATCTCGATGCATTGTCAACATACTGAGCTAGTGGTCTCGGCTCTCTCCTGGCCAGAAATATTGGAATATTGTCCCCTCAAATGAGTTTTAATAATAGAGGAGCCTCATCAGAAGCCAATCAGACATGAAGACATGGCAGAGGAATTATAACCAGGCCGACTGGGAAGTCATGAATTATTGAAAATTGGCCTGTTCTTTTTCAAGTTGGAGGTTTCTGCCTGACAGCACTGATTGGCCACACACGCACACACCTGTCGATCTTCATTCTGTTTTGTTAGGAGAAACCTGGCAGCTGGTATGTGTTTGTGCTGTGTAGTCTGTCTGTCTGTGGCAGCTCAACTGATAACTAACCCATGGAGATCAAGCCAGAGCACTGTACAAACAGGGAACGGGCTGTGCCTGTGTTTGTGTATTTTCAAGTATGTGTTTATGTTGTTGAAAGGACTTGCTCGATAAAAAAAAGTATTTGGACACCTGAGCCAAACTTAAAAGTGAATGAGTGTCATTGCATTATTTAACAAAATAGCAAAGCACTTTGCTATTATTTTAAAGGAAGATAGCACAAGCACACTTCTCAAGAAATGCATTAGGTTTTGTTATTAATTATTTATTATTTAATGATTCATTATTATTTTTTAAACAATGATTCAATAAAAATAATAATAATACATATATTATTGTTGTTGTTGTTGTTATAACAATAAAATAAAATAAAGAATTTACAATAAAGTTCCAAATCCAAAAACATCAATCCAATAGTAAACAAACAGTGCGTCTATTTTAATAATAATAATAATAATAATAATAATAATTAATTCTAAAACAAATAAGTATTGTAAAACTATATATGCACTGTCCAAAATAATACTAAATAATAATAATAATCTTAATTGTTTTTGTTGTTATTTTAAACAATAGATACACTATACACACACAATATACAAAAAAATACAATTATGTAAAACTAATTTTTTTAAAACAATATATGCACTGTTCAAAATTAATAAAATAAAAAATGGTATTTAACAACAACTATAAAAATTCTTGTTGTTGTTGTTATTATTATTATTATTATTATTACATTGTTTTATCTTAAAACAATATATACACTGTTTAAAATTCAATTTGGTCTGAACTTGAGAAACGCTGACTACCTACATTCACGATAAAAATTACTTTGGTACTAGTAAGCAACTGCAAAACCGGCTAATATAAACTAAGGAACTGGATTGTAGCTTAATTCATCTGCCGATGCCACTTGATTTGATATTTTGCATCTAATGCAGTGACATTCATACATGCCTCTATTTCACTTAAGAGTTCAAATACTTTGGAGCCACTGCATATTTGTCTTTGAAGGTTTTCATGAGACTATGAGTGTTATTTCTGTGTTGCACGTTAACTGGTCTGCCACAGTACAGTGTCATACTGCAGTGGGATTGATTTTGTTCTTGTCTACAGCAGACATGCATAGTAGCTGGATCAGAGTTGATAGCTTGGTTTAAACAACCAGTGTGCCTCCAATATTGACATTCACTGTAAATAAGTGATCACCAATCTGTTGCTGATGTTTCTGTCACGCACACACACACACACACACACACACAGACAGACAGACAGACAGCAGGTTTTTCAGCCTGATTGCATGACCTCTCACATTGACATGCATTTATTTCTTTCACATACACACACAGACACACGCACGGATTGAGCCACTGGGACGGCTGGTGTTAGCGAAGACACTACACGTTTCTCGGCTGTAGATCCGGGCAGGGACGGAGAACATCTCACATCAAACTATTTCTAATCAAACCCACGAAAGTGTAGCTAATGCAATTTCACTAAGTCATTGGCTGGCTTGATTACATGGGGGCTGACATGAGTGGGAGGTGTGCGTGCATGCTCAGTCACACACTTTTCACTCATCAAGACTGACTTACACAATATGTGCACTTTCTTGTAAGTCGCTTTGGTTAGAGAGCATCTGTCAAGAATAGAAATGTAAATTTGATGTAAAGGCGCATACGCACCCTCACTCCAATCCTAGATTAGCGACATTCACGGGGGCCAGGCTATAACACCTCTCATACGCACTTGCACGATCTTATGCACACATAGATTATAAAAGGAAACACACTTCAGCATAATAATAAACCGCCAACAAATGTGGAGGCACATCATAATAAACTGGACCAGCTAACTTGTCGCCATTTGTTCACATTTGTTTATTTTTTGACTGGTAAAATATTGAAATAACATGTTAAACTGTTGTGAATGATTGTTTAGATTTAACATAGCAGATGTTGGCCTGTTGCTTTTCCAATCAAAGTCTGTTGTGTTGACAACATTTTAATGGACCTTCATTAATATGACCTGCAAGGATCTGAATAATGATTAATTATTACTGAATAATTACAAGCCAGGCTGGCAACTGATAACATTTTCTCCTCTGTCTTTGCCATTAAATGACACTGCACAATCTGGATTTGTAACTCTTTGACCTGCTGGCTATCACAGCTTTTATTTATGTGTTTTTAATTAGTGCTCAACTGTTTGGGGTTTTTTAATGGCTCATACTGATATCTAGAGGGCAAGGTGGTATATGATACAATTTAATGATAACAAATGAAAGACACAAAATTGTACAAATTAAATGAACATTGTTTTTCACAATATTTACTCAAATTTAATTAAAAATATTTAAAAACAATAAGCAGAGTTTTTTTTTTCAGCTGATGCAATCTTTTATTTTTAGCAATATTTTTTATATATTTTCATGAAACATTTTCTTTAATATTATTATTATTATTATTACTGCTACTACCCCTACTACTACCCCTACCTTATTATATTATTATACAATATATATATTTTTTTTTATTACAAATAATACTCTTACATTTTTAATTAAAATAATAACTGGAAATATTACAGCTATATTGTAACTTTTGACCACTATAAACTTCAAAGACTTCTGGTGGGAAACTATGGCATATGCTGCAAAACATTTTGTTTATAATTTAAAACCGATTCATTCTCACAATTTTTGTGGACAAATGCTCTCACTATTTTCAGTTGATTTCTACCTATTTCCTCCCTTAAATTGTTGAACTTATGCATTTTTATCATACGACTGTTGTTGTAACAGTTCTGTCCTCTGTCTCTCACTGTGTTTTTCTCTCCCGTCGCCACTTGTCTATAGGTCAGAGTCAGCATGTGCGGTGGCAGCTGTGTTTTCTTGTTTTGCTGTTGTAATTGAGTCTTAATTGGATTAGCGGGAGAGAGATTGGATATATTGAGAGTAAAAGAGAAACAGAAAGCTAAGGAAGACAAAGATAAGTTCCCTTTCCAGAGCAACAACTTTGAAAAACAGAGCTCCAACCAGAAAGCTTTTAGAGAGGATAAAGAATCCTCTTGTCTTTTTAATGAGAAAAAGGGGTGGAAATGAAATAAGAGCGAGGGAGCTTTTCATCAAAACGTGTTCCATGAAGAATCTCAGGAAGGTGGAAATGACAAGAACAGCAGCGGGAGGTGCGTTTGAATGCTGGACAGGTGCGCTGCAGGATTTTTAGTGCAGTGAAAGGTGAACCCATTTCTCATTTGACGCATGTCTTGTCTCTCAAAACAATGAACACAGGATGACTCTGATTCCAGTTTTGCGATTAAACCCACACCAGTGGGTCTGAGATCACAACGTTGGAGACAAATCATACAAGCACACTCTTTTGCTTCACTTGTAATTCCACAGCAGTCCAAATCCATCACACACGTGCTTTATGTGCGTCTGGCATTAATATTTGTGTTCCCGGGCCTGGACTCATTTCCCATCCCTTGGGCAAGAAATCTCATGTAACAACTGACTGATAAAAGAAATTAAAGTGATTCTCCACTGAGGACTTGTGTGTGTGTGTGTGTGATGTGCACATAAGTGTCTCAGATGTGTGTGTGTTTCCTGCATGGTGTTTGTCAGGATAGCAGTGCCCAGGCTTAGTGCTACGTAGTTGCAGCAGTCTCTCCAGTGGCAATCTCAAAGGGCTGTGAAATTTTAATGAATAACATTGTCACAGTGCGAGAGAAATGCCAGTAGGCTGACGCCTTGGCACTTCTATTCACCGACCCATGAGGCCACGCACACACCTTCTGTCCACCCAGGAATGTTCTTATTGATGGCAGACTTGATTCTCTTGCAGTCAATTATATTGATTACTTGTGGATGAGTGGCGCTAATAAGAATTGGAGCTCACTTCATTTTTTTGGGCCCTGCCTCATCATGAGAGAGTTACACAGCTATGATTTTCTTATTAACCCTGTTAGCGCAGGACTACGCACATACACAGAGGGGCAAATAGGAGAGAGAGGAGGGGGAGTCTTGTATCTCTGGCTTGTGGTAAATTGCAATGATTTGACAAAATTACTTTTTTGATGGTTGACCACAATATTTTATTCTTTGCTTTGCTTTGCTTTGCTTTGTTTTTTGTTTTGAATTTTTTTGTGTGGCTTTTTTGTTTTGCTTTGCTTAGCTTTTGTTTATGTTATTGTTTTGTGCTTTGCTTTTGCTTTATGTTTTGTCTTGTTTTTAGATTTTTGTTTTGCTTTTTTTCTTTTTGTTTTGTTTTGTGCTTTGCTTTTGCTTTTTGGATTTTTTTCTTTTCTTTTTGTTTTGTTTAGTTTTTAGTTTTTTTGTGCTTCGCTTTTGCTTTTTGGATTTTTTTCCCCTTTTTGTTAAATTTTTTGTTTTGTTTTAGTTTTTTGCTTTGCTTTGCTTTCTGGCATTTAGCAGTCCAATATTTTTGTGTGATGACTGCTAAACTGTATTTTATCATCGTCCATGGAAACCATAAGTGTGCTGCTCCTTTGACCAATGTGATGCGTTTCACTTTATCTTTTAGCGTTTTGAGCCATGAGCACTGTTTTAAAGGCACAGTTTCAACTTTAATGAAGTTTAATTTCTAAAAAATGTTTCTCAAAACACCTGCATTCTGTTGTATTTTGTCACTCTGTGTAACGGAGTAAAGGGTCCATATAAAAACATAGTATTTTGGAAGAAAATCTGTTTAATCGTTTCTTCCTGTGTATTTCTATCCAGGTGGAGCTGATGATAACCTGATTGAGGGAGGAGAGACTAAGTTCCTGTGTAAACCAGGAGCCAGAAACATTACGGTCATCTTTCAGCCATTGCTTAGGTAGGTCCTGTTCACAAATACATGTCAGCCGAACATGCTTTATAAAGCTGCATTTCAGCAAGCTGTTTAAACTCTCCCCTGCTTCATCTGTCTCCTCGGCCATAGCATGTGATCTTTTTTTTCCCCCTTCCTTTCATATTTTTCATTGGCCGGCAGCTATTACCGCATCGTTTCCGAGCCCCTACCATTGATTTTGATTTGTTCTGACGGTATCAATTGGAGCGTTCCGTTTAGAACCGCTCCGCTTTCAATTTTCCTTTCAATCTCCTAATCTATTGGATCATCGGTCCAGCCCACTAATGCACTGTCATATTACCGCTATAATACAGAGACATATCACAAGCATGGTCGTCCTGCCCACAACGTGACCGGACTTCCCGATACTCCTATTGCTCGCAATTACATCTGTGCCACAGTGCATTGATTTTCCATTGTTTTTTTTTTCCCCCAGACATGGTCACTGTCACTGTCAGATGGCTTGATGCTATTTTGTCCTGGATGTAACACCCTTCTCAAACGCTCTTTTAAAAGACCTGTTGGTGTTAATGCAAGCTGTGGATGTACAGCTCGCATTGCTATACCACATGTGAATAGAAAGCAGATTTTCTGTCAAATTATATTATTCTAGACATTTCAACCCATGGTAAGTCAAGCAACACTATTATAGTAGCATTTAAACCTTTAACCCTAATTAGTATTTAACCCTATATTAATAATAAGCTTAAGAATGTGACTTGAACAAGAATGATGTCTTAAATCGTGTGGCTTGTTTAGAAGAGGTGTGTGAATGGGTTTCTAAGTGTTTAAAGTGTTCGATCCATATCTAGTGACTTTCGGCTATGCAGTCAATTAGCAACTGCATAGAATTGTGGCGGTGAGTTTTGCACAGGTATCAATCACATATTCTTGAGAAAAATTAATTTGCTAGCAGAGGTTTAGCTCTGATCATCATTGTTAATCTGAGCACAAAAGTGTCTAATTTGTCAGTTTTGTCATAATGGTACCAAATCACTGCTTGTTGTCTTTTCAGCTCGACTGCTTCTCAGGTCTGTCCTCATTATTTTACGTATCAGTCACCACAATAGTCATGAACTTATGTTGAGTTTACCAAACTTTCCTAGCAACAAGTGCATAATATCCCCATTTAGTCCATTACAAAACGTATATTTCAGGATATGAATGCGTCAACTCTGTTGCTAACAGTCATTTGGGGAAAATACATCTTTTGGCCTGCTGTGATTCTGGCTCGATCGCGAACGTTGCAGATATTTTACAGTACGCCCACTATGAGGAGGAGGCACCTGCTGCACACTGATGTATTCTAGCCGTGTTCATTAATCTAAATGAGCTGCTCTCAGTGGTCATGTGAGCAATGCGACAGCAGCAGGGGATGGGCAGAGGGCGTGTCAGACAGCTGTCCGTCTGAGATGAATGGCAGGCGGATCATCGCTCCGACAGTACAGCTCATCTGGTCCCTGCTGAGGTGACGGACCGAACAAATGAATGCATGAATAAACGAGTGACTGCTCTCCACCTTTTGCCTGCCGCCACATAATGGCTGCTATCACTCATAGTCCTCTGCGAGGAGCCTGATGTGTGGCCGCCTGTCCTTGGCTGCGTTCGGTGTGCTTAATGCTTTGCTGCACTGATACACGTTCAAACCTATGAGGACTGTCATTTCTGGAGAAAGATCCATCTTTGCTTTTGGATGTAGTTTCAGACAGTTTTTTTGTGTGTCTGTATATCGCATCTGATTTATCAGTCATTGTCAGAATCATATTTTTTAGCTTTTGATTTATTTTAGTCTAAAAAATATTTTATTATTTAATTTCATATTTCAGATATTTAATTATTTAATTTTAAGTTTACTCTAACTAAAATGACATGTTTTGGTTGATGGAAGTAGCATTTTAATTTACAATATGTAAAATGAGGAACATTTGGACTAAAACAGGAAAACAGACTAGACTTGAACTTTTTTTGTCCTTTTTGAAAATTGTAAACGTATTATGATACATATTTTGCACTCTTATTTTTCTCATCATAATTTCTTCAGCAGTGTTTAAGACAGAGTTATTATTAACTAAAACTAAAACAGAAACTAAGATTAAAACCATTAAAAATTGTTACTTGAAATAAAATAAATGAAATTAAAATATGTTGCCAAGGAAACATTTCTCATTTTAATTCAGTTTAACTATGTACTACACAATAAAATTATTAAAACTTTAACTAAAATGAAAAAGGAAACTAAAAAATGATTCAGAATATTAGTAAAAGCTATAAGAATTACACCGTTATAAGTGAATACTGTTACATTTGTATACATTTTGTAAAATGTGTAAAAAAATATATTCTAAGCATATTTTGCACACCAAACATTTTAACCTTTTTTATAAATTGTTGAAAAATATAAACATATTATAAAAAAAAAAATCTGTAATTTTTTTCACATAATTTCTTCAGCAGTATTTAAAAGACCAAACTTTTTAATAGATTTTATAGATTTTTTTTAAAACATGTATGAACATTATAAATATATTATAAACATTAAACTGTATTTTTAGCATATATTTATCAGCATATATTTAGGATATTTTTATATGGTTTTGTCATAAGTGTTTAATTAAAATTGTGGTATGATAATTTAATGATTAGTCATTTCTGGTGCATTTTTGTTATTATTGACAATCATAAGCAATGTCTTTTCTGTGTCATTGTGTCAAAGTCAGCAGACAGAGAAATATATGTCAAATATAAATGAAATAAGTGCAATTTATATGTTGCTTAATTAATTTTGTCAGAATGCACAGCTGCTTTCGAATATACATCAAAGGGAAAAGTAGCTTTTGTCACCAGAAAGCTGTAGTTACAGAGGCTAACTGGACCCCTAACTGACCCCTATATTAAACTCTATGCACCAATCGAAGTCGAACTGTACTCCTGATGCAGGAGTTTGTTTTATCAGTGACCGAGAAGAACCTAAACTTACGCCGAGATCAATACAGGCTCTTAATGTTACTGCCAATCAATTCACCATGCAATTTGTGATCGATAGTCTCTGTGGAAGAGGCTGACGTTGAAGATCTTAGAGGTGTGGACTTGATGCTTTTTGATTGATGCTGGGCAGGAGCAGTCCGAGGAGATCGATAATCCCTTTGGGGAGCTTCACACGTCTCCAGACCCGTTCACTGTATGTTAATATATGGGCTCCGCTTGCACTGTACAGCGAAAGTGCGAAAACACTTTGCCGAGTATCAAATCTCTCCTGATTGATCAATACGGTTGCTCCATAAAGACCGCTTGTGTACGTCTGTGTGTGTTTGTGTACGTTTCTGTTGCTTTCAACTACTTGAATCAGTTTGAAAGTACTCGCAGTGTTTTATGTTAGTCTGTTAGCTGGTGTGTTTTTGAGTGACTGTCTGCCTCACTCACTCATATGTGGGTTTTTATGTTTATGTGGATGTTTGGCTATGCGTGTGAATTGGAGACATGCTTACTACAGCGAGAGGGGAGATGGAACAGGTAGGAGGTAATTTAGTTTGACTTGTGGGGCCTCACACTGACATTTGAGTGGTATTTAAATCCTCCTGCCCTGACTGAGGTTGGCATTTTGAAAAGGGGGCACTCTCGGCTTGCCATAATCTCTCCCCTTGTATGCATCCACGCTCAGAGGTGATTAGGCCTGGCAGGGCCCGGAGTCTGTGAGATCACACCCCGGTCAGAGAGCAGATGTTAGGGCCGCTGGGGTGGGCGGAAGGAGCCGGAACGAGGTATTGGTAGTTGAAATGAAAGTGACATTTGAGAAGTTAAGAAAAACATTGATTGTTAGTTTGATGTGTGTTTGTGTGTCAACATGAATTGGCATTTGAAATCGATATTTGATATTTCAATAATGTGACATAAAGAGAATATTCATGAATATACAAATCTATCATTTAAATTAAATTAAAATATACACGTTAAAATGTATCTTATGCTCACCAAGGCTTCATTTAATCAAAATACTGTACAGTAAAAAAAACAGTAATATTGTGAAATATTTTTACAATTTAAAATAACAGTTTTATATTTTAATGCATTTTAAAATGTAACATTCATTTGATTACTCCAGTCTTCAGTGTCACATGATCCTTCAGATATACAGTGGGTACGGAAAGTATTCAGACCCCCTTAAATTTTTCACTCTTTGTTATATTGCAGCCATTTGTTAAAATCATTTTATTTGATATTTCAATAATGTGACATAAAGAGAATATTCATGAATATACAAATCTATCATTTAAATTAAATTAAAATATACACGTTAAAATGTATCTTATGCTCACCAAGGCTTCATTTAATCAAAATACTGTACAGTAAAAAAAACAGTAATATTGTGAAATATTTTTACAATTTAAAATAACAGTTTTATATTTTAATGCATTTTAAAATGTAACTTATTCATTTGATTACTCCAGTCTTCAGTGTCACATGATCCTTCAGATATATTAATATGCTGATTTGGTGCTTCAAAAGTTCAGAATAACAATTTATTTGAAATTTTGTAAAATGTTTTGTAATGATGTAAAAGTCTTTACTGTCGCATTTAATGCATCCTTGCTAAATTAAAGTGTAAAAATAATTATTACCAAACACAAACATTCTTATTGTTATTTATCTTTATTACATTTTTTTTTTGAAGAAAACTTTACAAAAACTATTTAACAGCTTTATCAGTGTAAAAAAATTATGTTTGGTATGTCTTTTCTTCCTCTGCCCTGTATTTCTCTCAGTTTTTGCTCTCAGTTTAACAGTTCATCAGTTTCACACTTAGATACAATTGTAGGTAATTGTAAACTCAAACATTTTTTCCCTGTTGTAGCACTTTTATTTTAGTTTGACATCTTTTTCCCCCATCCCTTCTTTTTGATCTCTCTCTTGCTCTCTTTTACAAGGTATCAATTTCTTCAAAGGGATGGGAAAAAGCAATTCTGCAGATCACAGAGGAGGCTATTTGAGAAGTGTCAAAACTTTTAGAGTTCTTGATGGCTGTGTCCAATTTCATGGACAGTTTTGTACTTTTTTTCCACTGGTGGCGTAGCGTTAAACACATTTTCTCCATTATTGTACCAGTTTGACTGTTTGTGAACACAGATAAAACACAATTCTGCTTTTCTATACATTTTACAATAGTCTAAAAATATACTTGTAGTCTAGGTAGCTGGTAGGAGAAGACCTGAAGCAGGACGTTTAAAAAGGTGGGTTACAGTGATGTGATTGGACCATGTCAAAACATCTCCCTTGATGTCTATTGTCTTATGTTGGGAGAAGATGGTGGTAGTTCATCATAAGTTGACAATGTAATCTCATGACTGATTCTTGTGTGGAAGCTAGAATTGTGTGTAGAACCTAAATCCACTATTATACTGTTATTTTAGTTGTTTATACACAGCAAAAATGCATTTTCTTACTACTTTTTTGTTTTGTTATCAAGTAAAAATATCGAAATATTAAAACAAAATGCATTTACTTCAACCAAAAAACAGATAATTATGTATTTTCATAGAATACATCTTGAATTAAGTTCATTTTTCCTATTCCGACTGGCAAATTTGACTGAACTTCATATATTTTTATGCAAAACCTTCATTAAAGTTTATTGACCCTATTCACATAAGTGCCTCGTTGTAACCCACATGGAAGGACAAATATCATGCGCCAGCCAAGCAACTGCCATTGAGATGAATGGAAACACTATCAGATATCTTTTTTCAGGTATCCATCCTTTCATTCATCTACTCTTTCATCCATCCAGTCACGTCCGGGCATTATCTGGTCACGTCTTGCCCCGCACAAGATAGGCAGACTGCCATGATGATAGGACAGTGCAGAAACAAAGAGCCACGATAAGAGAAAGTCTTTCCTGTTCTTCTACTGTCAGCACATATTAGGACCAAGTGTCAGTAAAGGATCTCTGTGATAGTTTTAGGATATCTCTGCTGCTAATATGATAAGCACACCCTAGAGCCACTGTCATTCCGATTGGCTCGTGATGACGGAAAGCTTTCCGCCTGTGAAACTGCAAATGACATAAGATATTTTCACATTGTTAAACATCTTTTTAAAAGTCATTATCACCTTACAAAGAACATGTCAGTTGTGTGTAGGAGGCTAGCTTTCCGTGGACCATCTGGCAGACATTTCCTGAAGAAAAAGTCAAACTTTAGTGTTATATAAACAAACTGTGCAAAAGCACACTGCCATTAGCCAGAATGGCCTCGCATGTCTCTAAATGACTCAATATGTCTGTTGACAGAGTCAGTTCTGCTCAGTTTCTGGTCCGTACAAATGTGTTTCACTCAGTTTTACTGGAGCATGAGGAAGTTCTGGTCACTTTTATCGTATGTCCACACATTGCAGATTTTCTTAATGTATCTCCATTTAGCAATTAATATTTATTGTTAAATTATTATTGTCTAGCCATCTTTATTTTTCTTACCCCACTGGCAATTTCCTTTCTTGTTTTAAGCATAAATATAACGTAATTTAGAATCTTTACAATGTAACAACAAAGGTACTAAAACAAATTTTGCAAGACAATATGCATAAAATAATGCAAATTGTGAATTAAATGTTTAAATACAATTTTGTTTGTTTATTTATTAAATTTTTCTTACCACATTCGCCATTTCCTTTTTCCTTTTAAGCATAAATATAATTTAGAACTTTTGAACTGCAACAACAAATGTAACTAAACAAATATAGCAAGATACGAATAAAATATTGCAAATTGTAAAGTAAATAATTAAATTAATTGATTAAATTAAATTTATTTATGTAGTCATTTTTTTTTATTACCTCATTAGCAATTTCTTTTCTCTTTTTAAGCATAAATAAAACACATTTTAGAACACATTTTAAAACTAAAATATAACTTTATTATTTTTAATCGAATCTTGAGTATTCATTCAGTTTCCCCAGGCCTCAGTACCATCGTACTTGTCTGTATCAGTCAAAAGCAGTATCATTTTACCACCTGTAGCGTGATTGGTTATGTCATAACCGGTTTTGTTGTGGCTTCTCATTCAGGTGTAGAGTCTAAATGCTGTATTTATGTATCTGAAATGACAGAAGACACTGAACACCAGCATCACTTGCAATTATCAATGTGTTCTGTTTGGAGAGGGCTGGAGAGGGTTTGTTTACCTGGCTTTCTGGCCCAATTGGGGCTTTTGTCAGGCTGTAATAATCTTCTGTCAGTTGCTTTCATTGTGCAACGAGCATTTTTCACACAAATGTCTTTCTGCAACCTCTCTGTCACTTTTCCTTCCCTTTTTGTGTTGACAGAGATTAGCGGTGAGCCATCGATCGAACGCTAGTATGTGCACCTTGCAGTGTCTCCAGCTGAGTTGGTGTCCTCTCACAACGGAAAGGAATTCAGTTCCCACAGTCCTCAGTGCCATCGTGTGTGTCTGCATCAGTCAAAAACAGTATCGTTTTACCACATGTAGCGTGATTGGTTATGTCATAACCGGTTTTGTTGTGGCTTCTCATTCAGGTGTAGAGTCTAAATGCTGTATTTATGTATCTGAAATGACAGAAGACACTGAACACCAGCATCACTTGCAATTATCAATGTGTTCTGTTTGGAGAGGGCTGGAGAGGGTTTGTTTACCTGGCTTTCTGGCCCAATTGGGGCTTTTGTCAGGCTGTAATAATCTTCTGTCAGTTGCTTTCGTTGTGCAACGAGCATTTTTCACACAAATGTCTTTCTGCAACCTCTCTGTCACTTTTCCTTCCTTGTTTGTGTTGACAGAGATTAGCGGTGAGCCATCGATCGAACGCTAGTATGTGCACCTTGCAGTGTCTCCAGCTGAGTTGGTGTCCTCTCACAACGGAAAGGACAAACGGTGCCCGCACATTTACTTTAGACAGACCACCACAGTTTCAAAATAAGAGCTAGAACTATTTTAGGGTTACTTTCCAGGTATTTAGAACCCTATTAAAATCTCTTCATTAGTTGCTGGTTTTGCTGGGGGCTGTTGCTCCTGGCTAGATCATATTGGGCTTTAAAGTCGACGTGAAATCAAAATGAATTGCATAAAAATCCTAATATTTTTGAAAATCCTCATATTTTGTTTATTCTAATTTTTCAGTTAAAATATTTAAAATAAAGCAATAGCTAAATAAATCTAAAATAAAAAACTATAATACATTTAGTAAATTTGAAGTGTTTTGTAATTTAAGTAATATTTATTTATTTTATTTTTTATTTTTTTTCTTTACAAATTTTAGATCTTTTTTTTTTTTTAGAAAGCAAGTTAAAAAGACTACTTAAAAAAAACTCATTAGGAATTATTTTTTGCAGTGTGGTCTATTTGTGGTCTATTATATATATAAAAAATATTTACTTCAATCTTTCATCAAAATGTAATAACTTCCTTCGCCTCTGAAACGACTTTCTTTTCATCAAGCCCTCTTTATTTTTCAGCTTTCTGCCTTCAAATAAATGTCATGTAGGGACCACTTTTTACAATCTAATCAATTCCCAGTGGATAAAACCAAGTCCCTCAATATTGTTTTCTTATTAAATAGCCATTTTTACTACTTAAGATTATAGTAAAGTGGGTTGCGAACACCAGTCACCCAGTTTTACATGTTATGTTTAGACCCTTGTCCTAATTTGGTGACAAACAAGTGTATGCCTCGCGTTCCTACTTTAGCGCCCTGTCCTTTTGTTTAAATCCAGCCTACATTAGAATTCAGCGTGAGCATCACAGTCGGCGTGCCAGTCTTAAGAGCATCCGCAGCTGGGCCTTTCCTTTGTCTTTTTTTAATCTTTTCTCATATATCCAGGGATTTTCTATAAATAACCCCTCTCATATGTGAACAAACACTGAGGCGTAGATGTGAATATTGCACTGCATTATACATCACAGAGAAACAGAACAGTGAAGAGGAAGATTGTGCGTTTTTCCGTGGTAAAGGTTAGAAAACAGGCAGAGGTAGCAGCACAGCTATTTGTATTGCATGGCAGTTCGCCTCTGAAACGACTTTCTTTTCATCAAGCCCTCTTTATTTTTCAGCTTTCTGCCTTCAAATAAATGTCATGTAGGGACCACTTTTTACAATCTAATCAATTCCCAGTGGATAAAACCAAGTCCCTCAATATTGTTTTCTTATTAAATAGCCATTTTTACTACTTAAGATTATAGTAAAGTGGGTTGCGAACACCAGTCACCCAGTTTTACATGTTATGTTTAGACCCTTGTCCTAATTTGGTGACAAACAAGTGTATGCCTCGCGTTCCTACTTTAGCGCCCTGTCCTTTTGTTTAAATCCAGCCTACATTAGAATTCAGCGTGAGCATCACAGTCGGCGTGCCAGTCTTAAGAGCATCCGCAGCTGGGCCTTTCCTTTGTCTTTTTTTAATCTTTTCTCATATATCCAGGGATTTTCTTGAGTAAATAACCCCTCTCATATGTGCACAAACACTGAGGCGTAGATGTGAATATTGCACTGCATTATACATCACAGAGAAACAGAACAGTGAAGAGGAAGATTGTGCGTTTTTCCGTGGTAAAGGTTAGAAAACAGGCAGAGGTAGCAGCACAGCTATTTGTATTGCATGGCAGTGACGGACATTCACGCTCTTATGAAGGGAGGGGGAGAATTGCTGCTGTGCTGTCTTCCCCCCCTCTTGTTTCGCTCATCTATGGTATGGCTTTATCTTGCAGATGCCCTTTATCTCTTTCTCCTCTCTGCTGCGCTCTATGCATAAGTAAATACTAAAGAGCTGAGTATCGAACAAAAGAGTCGCCGTGAAAAAGTGCCACTTCAGCAAGTTGCCTCTGTGTCTCACTAACTTTGGAATTTAATAAAGCCACAAGGCTGCCTGAGATTGTGGTGGAGATTTGACGGACCAGTGGGGGTCTAAGCCTTGTCTTTTCCCATAGAAAACTTTCAAAGTTTAACTTTTTGAGTTAAACGTCAATGTATATTCCCACTGCTGACATATAATGAGGGTAATGCTGAGTGAATTTGCATATTCTGTCACACCCACCCAAAGGCATATCACTCAGTGCATTATGGGGAATTGAGTTTTGGCATGTTTTTCTCACAGAATGGGGATATGTTTTTTTTTTTTTTTTGTCTCTTTCTTATTTTATTCCTCCAAAGTGGTTAAACTTGGCTGTGTTCAGAATAGCATACTTCCATACTACTCTTTTTGCAATACAGTATATACACTTCATAATATGAACACTACTGTTCAAAATACTCTTTTAATAAATTAATACTTTTATTCAGCAAAGATGCATTTATTGATCAAAAGTGACAGTAGGTGCGTTTCCGTTAACCTTCAAATTGCGCAAATTGAAATTGCAAATTGAAAATACGCCTAATGGAAATGTGTCAATTTCGCAAAACGTCAATCTCGCAAAAACGCCCATATATCGCAAAAAAGTTTTTACGCTCGCATGAGGTGGTTTTTCAGGCAGTGCGAAAAAGGAATAATTTGCAAAACTGCAATGGAAACGGTTTATTCGCATTTACAGGTAACATGGCGTATGTAAGCCGCGCCACGCACATTTCTGAAGTGGCTCTCTGTGCTGCTTCTGTAAAGGTACACGCATACGCCTCCTTTGAATAAATAAAGCCAAAATCCGTCGAAATCCCACCAAAATTAGTTGCCATGACTTGATTAAGTGTTTTTTTTAACATTGACATTAATAAGAAATGTTTCTCGAGCGGCAAATCAGCATATTATAATGGTTGTAATGTGTATATATATAATGTGAAGTATCTTGTGACACTGAGGACTAATGAAGGCAGTGTACAGTATATACTGCATGTATGCAGTAATCAGTAAGCAATAAAGCACTTCTTACTGGTTTCCTGGCTAGTATGAACACTATCAACAAAAGTTTAAAATTGAAAAGTTTCATTTGCAGTTACTGAAGTCACCCCTATTATCACACTCTATAATGTGAGCGCTGACTGACTCACAATGCCCATTGTTACAAAAAAAGATGATTTCAAACAGGAAACTGCTAGAATAGCCCATTCTGTTGCTAAGCGGTAGCCAGGGAAGGTGTGGTTAGGCAGTGAGAGAGCGCTTTCTACCTTTTGATTACAGCTGTTATAATTTTTTTCCCCCTTGTTTTGACTATGAATTTGTGTTTTGTATCAATTTAGAGGTAGGTAGTGGCACAGATGTATTTGTGAGTTTCAGGCAAACATGCTCTCTTCTTTAATAAATGGTCTAGTTAGGTTTAGCTAAATAAATAATTGTGCCATGCGTGGTTTCGGGCCTTTTTGCATTGATTTTACTCTTTGAAGCTAATTGATAGGCTTTATTTAATTTCTGGAGCTTGTATGTAACCAAGGCTTTCTCATTTGCAGCCATATTAGAGATCAACAACCTGATTTAAGCATTATGAAGTGAGAAAAAGTGTCGTATTTGGGACAGTTATCAATCTATAAATTTGGGTTTGAGTCTGTTGTGGGTATGTAATAAAAACTAAATTATTTTTTATTTAATAATAATAATTAATATATATTTATATTACATTACATTACACTACATTACGTTATATTATTCACCCAAGATTGGTTCAACTATTTTTGTCTATATAATGTTTTTGTTTTTTTATGATAATTTTTTTGAGTGAACTATCCCTTTAATTTCCAGTGTTATAATTACAACTTACCAGCATACCAGACCATATATAAATGCATTAGTCATTAACATAGCTGTAGAGGAAATGGTGATTCACTGGCTTGTTTGTGTGCATGTATGCTCCGGGTTTTTGAGGTCAGATGAATGTGGGTGTCTAGTTAGCCGTATGGTCTACACCTTTCATCTTAACACCTCAATATGTGCACATAAGTGTGTGCGCCTGTGTTTGTGTGCGTGTCCCTGCCTCTTTGTTTTTCACCTCCCGGAGCGGAGGGCAGGTGCCACTCTCTGTTAGCGCCGAGCCACAGAGCTCTGGCAGCCACATCACAGCAGCCTTTGATTCGCCAGCCTTTCCAGGTCGACGAGCTGATGCCTGATAATAATGTTGTTTGATTGCTGAAGTGGAGAGGTAATTGATTGATCCTTTGGCATGTCTGGGGTCAGGCTTCAGAAGAAAGCCGGTCTCTGGTGTTGATTCGTCTGGGAACAGACTCTTCTCTTTCCCTTGCTCTTTCAATTCACAGAAAGATGAGCAATGGAGGAAAAGAAGATGAAAAAAGAAGAGAGGAGAGTGGCTATTTCAGAGATTTCCTAAAAAAAGCAAACAGCTTGTCAAAATGGAGGCCGTCTTGAGTTAGGGCAGTGCCCTTTTTTCAGACCAAAAACTCTTTTGTGGAGAGACATATTGTATAAAATGAGGGATAGTTCACCCAAAAATATAAAAAACCCATGATGTCATAATTTACTCACCCTCATGCTGATCCAAACCTTCTTTCTTCTATGATACACAAGGACGATATTATGAATTTTTTTGTCCTTAGAATTAAAATCAGTGGGGTCCAAAACAACTGGACCCCAGTGACTTTTGTTGTATGGCCAAAAAGACATTTTTAATCATTTCATTTTTGCGTGGCCTATTAAAACCATTTAGAATAACCATTATTGAAGTACTGAGACATAGACTTGTACATTACATTTAAATTTGACATAATAGCTTTTAATGTGAGAGGGACAATGAAACATTTTTGTGTATTTTTCACATAAATGAGTTTTAGATCAAATAATAATTGGTGGGCCCCTTGCAGTACCGTGTAAGACTCATGTATTTGAGATATATACAGAGAGAGAGATGCACATTGTCTAATGGCTAATAAACTTTAATTGGATTATTGGATTGGACAATCTATCTTTCTGCATTAATTAAGATCAGGGTCAAACACTCTCCACTCCTTCCATAATCCAACAAGTGCTGTAGGGAAACTGCTCATTTAAAGAATACAAATTAGAGTTAAATGCAAATCAAAGCGTAAAATTGACAATTACTGATGATGACCTGTTCCTGTGTTCTTTGGGCAGCAACCGTATGCTTCCTGAGTGACCAACATAGGCACGCATCCTGTGCATGTATAAGATGTCAAAGCCGCAATAATATTAACAGGTAAAACACTGCACTAAATACAGAGGCTTAGCATTTCAGCGTTAATGCTGCTTGAGTTTATAGAGCTTATAGAGCGGATCTTGTTCACATGTTTCCAATGCTTATAATCCCTGTTCAAGCAATGGACTGAATGTGCAGAGCTATGTTTTTAAACTGCAGATTGAGACGTTTCTAATGATGAATCAGAGTTCCTGGCTCAGGCGGTGTGCCTGCCATGCTGAGCAGGTAATAACCCCCGATTAGGCTCTTTATATGAGAGAATGAATGCTGAATACCAGGCCCAGCTCTCTGGAGGAGAAAGACACGAGGAGAGGGGGAAAGCAAATTAGAGAAGCTGAAAATAGGAACGGAGGATGAAGACGGCTGTTTGTGCTCACTTAGCTCTCATGGTTAGATCCCTGCCAGTGGAAAAGTGAAGTTTTTGAAATACACAACATGTTTTTTGTTTTGTTTTGCTGATTACAAAATAATTCCATTACATTTACATTTAGTCATTTAGCAGACGCTTTTATCCAAAGCGACTTACAAATGAGTACAATAAAAGCAGTCAAAACTAACAAAAGAGCAACAATATATAAGTGCAAATGACAAGTCTCGGTTAGCCTAATGCAGTACATGTAGCAAGGTGTGTGTATATATATATTTATATATATATATAT
>NW_015664186.1:0-277 GCF_001515625.1 Sinocyclocheilus rhinocerous | reverse complement strand
TGATGTCATACGGCTCGTTCAATGAATCGCTGGCCGTCTCAGTGATCAGCCGTAAAACAATGATTCTGTCCAAATTCCCTTTAAAACCTTAAATGATTCCCTTTGAGCTAAATTGACCTGTTTCCCTTACATTGCTCTGTGCAAGCTCTGTGAAGCTCTGGCTGGCAGCCTGATTGTGTTGGGGCATTGATACAGCTCACCTTGGCATCCTTCATTATTGTGGGAGGCTCTGTGTCCTCTCTGATGGTACTTTTGGTAAGCGTTAGTTAAGGTAGTG
>NW_015664185.1:663895-665983 GCF_001515625.1 Sinocyclocheilus rhinocerous | reverse complement strand
ATTTTCTGAGCCCTTTTCCTCACTCTGGATGTATACAGTTCTTGGCAGGGGGGCACCAATAATCCTTTCAGCAGTCCGAATCGTATGTTTTGCGATTCGGCCCGAATCAGTTTTCTAAAGTGTTTTTGAAAAATCACTTACTCTGCCTTTAATCAAGACCGTACTAAATAAAAAATAACATGCAATTTTCATGATCCCTCCTATTTTGTGAAAATTATGAACATTTTGCATATTCTTCAAGGGGTATGTAAACTTGTGCAGAACTGTATATGTAAGGGATAATCAACGGCTAGCTGTGCATTAGACGATTTGAATGCACGACGTGGAAGCGAAGAACCACCCGACGCGCAGCGGATAACACCGTATAAACTAAATGACACGCGAAAATCATCCATTTAGCCTAGCTAAGTAAATCGGAAATGTTTACTGTAACTGTCTCACTCTGTATTACTATTCAACTGTAACTGTATGTTACTATGGTTACCAATGTTTATAGGAAGCGCATTAATATAGAACGTGATTAAACTGACCTGGAACTACCTGTGCAGTTAAACGAATTTAATCAACACCTGCCAGCCAATCAGAATCGAGTATTCAGACAGACCATGGCATGTATATATATAGTTATAAATAACCGATAGTCTTTTGTTTACACATAGAACCATGATTTGCTACTTGTTTACTTTCAGAAACCAGTGGTATCACCGTCTTTCCATCGAATATAGAGAACATATATATATAGATCAGTGGTGCATGACACCGAGTACACGGTGACGTCATCAGCATTGCTGTTCGTTTTCCCGGAAGTGAAAGATCGTATATTTTAAACGCGCACATCCGCTAAAAGCTCCTTATTGTCGACTTTAGGAATCGCGCGCACACGCACGCAGGTGGCCCCAGAACAACAAACAAGCGATAAAAGCCACAGAATTCAGCTTCAGCTAACACGACTCGTATGATCACGTGTTGCTATAGTAACATGCTCTTTGTGCCATAGGCACTGGCGTAGTGCGTCACTCACCGCGTGAAGGCGAAGTACATGAGGCTGAGCACGGTGCACGTGAGCAGGCTGATGGTGTGCGGCTTGTAGAAGAAGTCGATGGTGATGTCCTCCACCTGCTGCTCGTTGATCATGCGGAAATGCATCCTGTAGTTCACATCATCTTTACTCAGAGTCCTGGAGCCGAACGCGGACGCCATGCTCTGCTTTCCTCTCCGCCCCGTTCACCTTTGATTTACCGTGATGTGAGCGGCTCTCTCGCCCTCTCTGGCGTATGCTGCACGAATGCGACCCGGATGATGGCCTTGCATGTGTGCAGCCTCAAATGCATGCGTGCACCACACGATCAGCTGCTCGGGGGGAGAGATGCATGCACGGACCGGAAAGATGCCACGCAACTTTGGGAGAAAACAGAAAATTCTGAAGTCGGGTAACAGGGTTGATTCACAATGGTTTTTACATTACACATCCTTACCGTGAAAAATAATAAAAAATAGCATTAACACCAAATATTATTAACCACTGTATTTTTTTTTAATGAATTTTGAAGATATTTTTTGTTTTCTACACTCTCAGGAAAAAAAGGTACACTGGGACAGAACCCTTTTAAAAGGGACACCTTTGTACTTTATTTACCCCAAACGGTGCACAGAGTGTACATATTAGTATCTTTTGAAAAGATAATACAGCTTTTGTGTCTTTATTTCTGAGAGTGTAAAGTACTGTGTGCTTTGAGAATCTGTTGTGGTTGGTTTTTGTATTTTAACACCTCCTGAACGTCACACGTCCTCAGGTCAGCAGAAGCTGCGGTTTTAACTAAAGAACTCACAAACATGAGTCACACCAGCAAATGTGTTTCACAGCCAGATGTTATAATGAAACCCTGCGTTCTTGGACTGTTAGTATGATGTATTTGAACTTAAATTTATCACAAAACCAACAAAAATAATAAATTAAATTTTTTTTTTTGTAAAACTAAATGGTTAAACTCCAATCAGATGAACTTATATAACTAATATATAATATAATATAAAATTATATATTTTTTTTATATATATATATATATATAACCAAATTATATATTACAC
>NW_015664185.1:647993-663150 GCF_001515625.1 Sinocyclocheilus rhinocerous | reverse complement strand
CTGATCACCTCCATGCCACGCCGCATTGATGCAGTAATTCATGCAAAAGGAGCCCCTACCAAGTATTGAGTACATGTACAGTAAATGAACATACTTTCCAGAAGGCCAACAATTCACTAAAAATGTTTTTTTTTATTGGTCTTATGAAGTATTCTAATTTGTTGGTGGGTTTTTGTTAAATGTGAGCCAAAATCATCACAATTAAAAGAACAAAGACTTAAACTACTTCAGTCTACTTCAGTCTGTGTGCATTGAATTTATTTAATACACGAGTTTCACAATTTGAGTTGAATTACTGAAATAAATGAACTTTTCCACGACATTCTAATTTATTGAGATGCACCTGTACCTTCCACCTGAAAGACAATTTAGATTTGGAAAATATTACAGGTTATCTACAAACAGTTTGAATTCATAGGGTGAACAATTGAATATCTATTAAATATATTAGCTACCTCTTCACATATATTTTTTAGCATATTGCCGAGGTAGTTGATTCCCATTGGCTCCCTGGTGAACCACACTTCAGTGTCCTCGAGTTTGCACAAAGGGATGCGCCTGGGATGCAGATAAAAGGCTCCGGCGTTGACAGGACACTTTGATAGATATTTTTTTAAGCTTTCCACGGGACAAAGTGGTTCACCGGGGCACTCGAACATAAATCCTCGTAAATTCTCTCTGTCAGATGCAGTAGGATCTTTGTGATTTTTTGTTTCTGGGTTATGTGCCAAGGTTAGGTATTCCAAGCCATTCTCGTCTTGTCGGAGAACGAAAGACTCTTTAGATAGGTCGCGGTTTCCTTCTCTCCCCCTCCGTGCAAAACACAGCTGTATGTCAAACCAAACTTTCCGTACAAGCCCGATGGGTGTGAATGGGGAGAGCGCAGGTGAATTTTTAATTTTCTCCAGGTCAGACTCCGTGATACGAGGGTGATGAACGCTGGTGTCTTTTCCATTTTTCCTGTAGCGCTTTATAATTGATTTAAAGACGGCATTGCTTGATTTAAAGTCTTTATCATTTATGATGTTGTGTTTTGTGATGTAACGGTTAATACCCGCTCTGATACACTTCAGGCTTGCAACACTGTATTCGCGGCCGGTAGTCTGAACAGAGGCATAAAATTCTTGCAATGTCTCATTAAGTTCAGAAGCCGAGTAAGTCTCAACAGCATCATTTTTTTTCTTCTGATACAAAAAGTCTTTGAATGTGGTAATTGCCCATTTAGTAGTCTTTTTTGTATTAACCTCATCCTTGTCGTCTTCAATCTGCTTCAGCTCTGCTGGTGTTATTTCCTTGTACCGTTTTTCTTTACATTTCTCGTTTGATGTTATATTCTCCAGTTCGTCCAGTTCATCTTGTGCCTCTGCCCATTTATCAAAATTGCCATAATGACCGTATAAGCTAAATGACACGCGAAAATCATCCATTTAGCCTAGCTAAGTAAATCGGAAATGTTTACTGTAACTGTCTCACTCTGTATTACTATTCAACTGTAACTGTATGTTACTATGGTTACCAATGTTTATAGGAAGCGCATTAATATAGAACGTGATTAAACTGACCTGGAACTACCTGTGCAGTTAAACGAATTTAATCAACACCCGCCAGCCAATCAGAATCGAGTATTCAGACAGACCATGGCATGTATATATATAGTTATAAATAACCGATAGTCTTTTGTTTACACATAGAACCATGATTTGCTACTTGTTTACTTTCAGAAACCAGTGGTATCACCGTCTTTCCATCGAATATAGAGAACATATATATATAGATCAGTGGTGCATGACACCGAGTACACGGTGACGTCATCAGCATTGCTGTTCGTTTTCCCGGAAGTGAAAGATCGTATATTTTAAACGCGCACATCCGCTAAAAGCTCCTTATTGTCGACTTTAGGAATCGCGCGCACACGCACGCAGGTGGCCCCAGAACAACAAACAAGCGATAAAAGCCACAGAATTCAGCTTCAGCTAACACGACTCGTATGATCACGTGTTGCTATAGTAACATGCTCTTTGTGCCATAGGCACTGGCGTAGTGCGTCACTCACCGCGTAAAGGCGAAGTACATGAGGCTGAGCACGGTGCACGTGAGCAGGCTGATGGTGTGCGGCTTGTAGAAGAAGTCGATGGTGATGTCCTCCACCTGCTGCTCGTTGATCATGCGGAAATGCATCCTGTAGTTCACATCATCTTTACTCAGAGTCCTGGAGCCGAACGCGGACGCCATGCTCTGCTTTCCTCTCCGCCCCGTTCACCTTTGATTTACCGTGATGTGAGCGGCTCTCTCGCCCTCTCTGGCGTATGCTGCACGAATGCGACCCGGATGATGGCCTTGCATGTGTGCAGCCTCAAATGCATGCGTGCACCACACGATCAGCTGCTCGGGGGGAGAGATGCATGCACGGACCGGAAAGATGCCACGCAACTTTGGGAGAAAACAGAAAATTCTGAAGTCGGGTAACAGGGTTGATTCACAATGGTTTTTACATTACACATCCTTACCGTGAAAAATAATAAAAAATAGCATTAACACCAAATATTATTAACCACTGTATTTTTTTTTAATGAATTTTGAAGATATTTTTTGTTTTCTACACTCTCAGGAAAAAAAGGTACACTGGGACAGAACCCTTTTAAAAGGGACACCTTTGTACTTTATTTACCCCAAACGGTGCACAGAGTGTACATATTAGTATCTTTTGAAAAGATAATACAGCTTTTGTGTCTTTATTTCTGAGAGTGTAAAGTACTGTGTGCTTTGAGAATCTGTTGTGGTTGGTTTTTGTATTTTAACACCTCCTGAACGTCACACGTCCTCAGGTCAGCAGAAGCTGCGGTTTTAACTAAAGAACTCACAAACATGAGTCACACCAGCAAATGTGTTTCACAGCCAGATGTTATAATGAAACCCTGCGTTCTTGGACTGTTAGTATGATGTATTTGAACTTAAATTTATCACAAAACCAACAAAAATAATAAATTAAATTTTTTTTTTTGTAAAACTAAATGGTTAAACTCCAATCAGATGAACTTATATAACTAATATATAATATAATATAAAATTATATATTTTTTTTATATATATATATATATATAACCAAATTATATATTACACATTTTCAATATCCTATCAATATCCTTCAATATCAATATTCTTATATATTAAAATATATATAAATTTTTAATATCCATAAAATATAAGTAATATAAAATTAAATAGATTTAATAAAATATACATATATAAATTGTATATTATTTTCAGATATAGCAGCTTGACTGATTATATATAATTAAATTATTTATTATAATTTAATTATATTTAATGTTTAAATAAAAAATAGTATATTTAAATTATATAATTAATATAAAAATTAAATATGAAAAATAATAAAAAATATCATTAACACCAAATATTATTAACCACTGTATTTTTTTTTAATGAATTTTGAAGATATTTTTTGTTTTCTACACTCTCAGGAAAAAAAGGTACACTGGGACAGAACCCTTTTAAAAGGGACACCTTTGTACTTTATTTACCCCAAACGGTGCACAGAGTGTACATATTAGTATCTTTTGAAAAGATAATACAGCTTTTGTGTCTTTATTTCTGAGAGTGTAAAGTACTGTGTGCTTTGAGAATCTGTTGTGGTTGGTTTTTGTATTTTAACACCTCCTGAACGTCACACGTCCTCAGGTCAGCAGAAGCTGCGGTTTTAACTAAAGAACTCACAAACATGAGTCACACCAGCAAATGTGTTTCACAGCCAGATGTTATAATGAAACCCTGCGTTCTTGGACTGTTAGTATGATGTATTTGAACTTAAATTTATCACAAAACCAACAAAAATAATAAATTAAATAGTTTGACTGATTGTTATCCAGTATTGCGCAGACAGATGATGAGAGGTTAAAAACAGTACTTTAATAGTGAGCAAATGCACAGAAAACTATAAGCTTATTGTGCACATTTACATGTATGCATTTGGCAAGCAAGTTTATCCAGCGATTTACAGTGCATTCATGTTAAACATTTGATTTATTCACACTCTGGGAATCGAACCCATGACCCTGACACTGCAGCACAGGCTGAGCTACAGAAACAAGGCATTAAACAAACATTTATATATACATTCAGTTCAGATGTAATTAAAGTTCAGTTCACAAATGGGTCATTTGTCCTCGATCTGACCCGTCCAATCAAACCTCTTGCTTGATGGTGATCAAGGGCTGCGTTGAGACAAAGAAAAATAAAAGAGATTTCAGTGCGTTTGAACATTGTTCAGCGTGTTTTGTTGTTTTCAAGCATTGGTTAAATTACCAGAGTGTTGAAATGTGCTCGGCACACGGCTTTACTCTCCCAGTAGATCAGAATCAGAGCCAGAATCAACTCGAAGCCACACAACACACCGATCACCACCTTCAGCCCCACAAACAATTTTATCTGGAGAAAAACAAATCTGGGCTGTTAGGCTGTAAAATGAAAGAAATGAATGAGATTTATGGACATTTCTGTAACTCTGGCTTCAATAAGTTATGAAGTTATGAACAATCACAAATTACCGGACCCGGATGTCCTTCATTTAATATTGGACAGAGAACTATAGCTACGATGGACCAGAAGAGACTGATAATGTTGAATGCGAAGGACAGCTTCACCTTTCAGGAGATAAATCATCACATTCAGTTTCAAGCATGATCAGATAAAAGGTTATGAACAATATTTGTCCTCTGATCACTCACCACAGGCATGAATGGAGAATTTCCAGCTGCAAATGTCAGAATGCCACTTGCAATGAACTAAAAGATAGATTGTTAAAACAGACTTCAACACAGATACAGATGTGTGTGTTTACACTGATGAAAGTTCAAGAAGGAGCTGTGATAGATGCAGACTCACCAGGGCACTAGGTAGGGTGTACACTAGATGAGACCGACCGTATTCAAGAGTAATGAGGCTGCCGATGCAAATGACAAACACTCCGATGCTGAGCTGAGCCGCCTGAAATATTCATATAAATAATAATAAAACAGTCTGAGATCAGAAGTTCTCCATTAAAAACCTGCATAAAGCGTAAAACAAAAATCTGTTAGACTCTGTTAGACATTATTTCTAGGTGACTAATGAAATGTAAATAAATTAATGTCATTGATCATGTGACTATGCACTGAAAAAAATGATACAAATTTTTTAAAGGTAAGTGGTTGCAAACAATTTATTTTAGCTATGTTTAAATAAATTTTTTTTTTGAAAGTTAGTCAACTAAATTAGTTTATTTAAATGTAGCTAAAATACATTGATTGCAACCACTTACCTTAAAAAAATTTAGCATATTCAAGTGAAAAATTTAAGGGGGTCTGAATACTTTCCGTACCCACTGTATATATATATATATACTGGTTAAATTTTAACATACTGGTAAAAAAAATTATAGCCTGAATGCACTGTAAGTCGCTTTGGATAAAAGTGTCTGCTAAATGCATAAATTATTAAATTAAATTATTAATTATAAATTATATATATATATATAAATAAAGGTAATTGCAATCTCACATTTCTGAAATTTTTTCTCACAATTCAGATTTTTTTTCTCAGAATTGCGTGATATAAACAAAAACTTTGATATAAACTCGCAATTCCAAGTTACGAAGTCAGTAATTGCGTGATATAAACTTAAACTGCAAACTGCGAGTTTATATCTCGCAATTTTGACTTTATAATATGCAACTACAAATTATAAAGTCAAAATTTTGAGAAAAATCAAAGAAAAGTACAGAAATAGGGAGCAAAGCGCAGAGCAGTAAGCAAGAACGTCCGAACGGTAGCGAAGCCGGAAGCTGTCTCACAACTGAGACAGTATAACAATATAAACTCACAACTGTAAGAAAATTTTCCGTCTTTTTCCCCCCTCAGAATTGGATTTTATAACTGAGAAAAGAAGTCAGAATTGCGAGATAAAAAAATTATTTTGTATTTTTATTGAGTGGTGGAAACAGGCTTCCATATGTGACGAATAATGATCAGATTGAGTTTTCAAATTAAGTTTTGTACAGCATTCAGTACAAAAATCCCACTGACATGTCTCAAATACAAATCCCCTGTATAGTGAATTCCCGTTTATTTTCTCTGAACAGACAGTAAAGTAGTATGTGTATATTTGATGGAAATCTCTAGTTATTTAAAATGATAACATATAAATGCTCATGGGTGTGGAATCAGGGTCACAAATCCACCCGCATTCAGGCCAAAAATACCACTGAAACTGACTAATTCCTGTTGATTTTCTCTTAACATCTGATAAACTACTGTCTAGTTTCTCTGCAGATACTAAACTGAAACTAAACTCTAAAAAACACACCAATGTGAAGGAAACACAACAACTACATCAATATCCACAGTTTTTATGGAATAATAAAGGTAAAAAATATAAAATATTTAATAAAGTAATTTTTTGCAACATTTTTATGCATTTAAATGTGGTACGTACCCCGAGTTCCTTTGGTCGTCCTTTAAGAAAGATCTTGTAAGCGTCTTTGAAGACGCAGGTGAATTTCTCGGGCATCAGCTGGCCGTCTCTCATGTTCCTGAGGTTTCCCAGAGGAATGTTGATGACCATACAGTCATCCGGCTTAAACGTGTAGCGCATCTCTCCACCCAAAACAAGAGGCATGGAAGAACTCTCAAAGTTATGAACAAACCTTTACAGAAAGTCTTTAATAACATGGTCACACTTTATTTTAAGGTCCAATTCTTGCCATTAACAAACCACTAAGTATGACTTTTGCCTCAATAAACTCCTAATTTGCTGCTTATCAATATTTAGTAAGGTAGTTGTTAAGTTTAGGGTATTGGGGAGGATTATAAATGTAGAATATGTGCTTCATAAGCACTAATAAACAGCCAGTGTGTTAATAATAGGCATGCTAAGAAGCAACTAGTTAATAGTGAGAATTGGTCCCTGTACTAAAGTGTTACCAAAACATTAGTGCAAAAACATTTATACATCATTCATGGAACATTTTTTCTTAAATGTTTTTACTCATGTAGCTTTTTTAAGGGGAGACACTGCAGGCAAAAACACTGTTTTTTCATGCACCTGCAATCTAAAAAATGCTGGGTTAAATATAACCCAGCGCTGGGTTAAAAAGGGACAAACCCAGCTATTGGGTTATATTTAACCCAGCATTTTTTAGAGTGTGTCAAGTTTGAGATTTTGGGCTTTTTGTTTAGTTTTTTTTTTTACCCTATTCACCTGCAGTGTCTCGCCTTAATTAAACGTTGCTACTTTTTGAAACGTTACTTTGACGTTTTTCAAACGTTACTAGTTTCAGGAATGTTCCGAGAACATTCAAAAGTAACAATGTTTGCAAAATTCTAAAATGTAACATTTAATGTTTTCACTAACGTTCGCAGAAGCAAGAAGAAAGAATGTTTGAATGTTCAGAGAAATAACGTTTTCATAAACTATAATGGGAACTTTTTTAAAACTTGGTGTTAGTTTGGGTTAAAAAAACATGTGTCAGTCAGTTGCTTCCTTCTTGAAACTCTCCCTTTTTAACACTCTGCCAAACAACTCCACACTTCATTTTAACACACTTCAACTAATATTTAGGAATTTTATTCAACAAAGTATGAAAAGTGATTCGACCCACCCACACTTTACAGAATGTGACCATTTTAACTCTGCATATAGGAAGTCTGGGGTAAATTCAGCAACTTATAATACAGTGAATAAACCCAGATTCATTTCTCTGAAAGACCTAATAGCATACATACAGATCCTGATGGCAAATCAGCAGCCACATTCTCTGAATCTCACTCTATTCTTCTGTAAGAGGGTTTTGTGTTTTATTAGAGTCTCTTAGTGCTAAAAATGCCTTACCCGCTGGATAAACTGAAGTCCAGATGAAGAACTTCTGCAGGTTTGTGTGTTCAGATAGCAGAAGTTTCTCCGAGAAGCGCAGCTCAAACGCTCACATCATCACTTCTCACATCACAGTTCCTTTTATTTTTTTTGACCAACCACATGAAAGTGGCTTGTTGGGTATCAAAAAAAAAGCACTGAAGTGACACCATGATCTTTTCTCCACTATAATACGGAAGACAGACTTGGCTCGGTAAGACGCTCAGTAACTTTGCATTTATGTGCATTTTTATAGAAATATTAGAGCATATATTCAGAAGATGTAGGATTATATTATAATGATTAGATTGAACATTAAAGCCAAAACTATTTATGAAACTGAAATGGTTGGTGGTTGAATGGAAGAACACGAAGAATCCTAAACGAGAAGCATGAATGCATTTCAATGAGGGTTTCATGCTTATTTACAACTTCTGTTTAATTCATATTGTGTTTTATTAGCTTTTGCCCAGCATTTGATTTCTTGGATTATAATTCTTATGAAGCAAATGTACTTTCTATTTTGTGAAATCAGTTGCAAATTAATTTAAGTTGAATCAAATTGGCTTTACAAGTCATTGCAACAAATTATATTAAACTGACTTTTAAAAAAAATCTGATTTAATCTCATAAAAGATTAAGTTGCAATTGGTTACATTTATGAGTTACAGTATTTTTTAATGAAGATTTTATGCATATTTACAAACAGTAAATTACAAATTTCATTCTTTTGCTTCACATTTGATTTCTTGGACTACAATATTTATGAAATATACAACAGAAGATTGTAAAACTCTCTTTGAATACATTGTTAAAATCAGTTGCAACTTAAATTAAGTTGAATCAAATTGGCTGTATGAGTTATTGCAAGTTAAATTATATTAAACTGACTCAAGTTGAATCTTGTATAACTTAAAAAATTAAGTTTAAAATGGTTAACTAATTTTGATAAGTTAATGTAATGGAAAAACATGTTGACTTATTGATTATATAATTTTTACAGCGTATTTTAATGAGGGTTTCATGCATATTTACAAATATTTACAACATGAGACTTCTACTTATTCAATTCATGCTTTTGCCAAGCATTTGATTTCTTGGATTATAATATTTATGAAATATACAACAGAAAGCAGACTTTTTTTTTTGTAATACACTGTAAAAAAACAAACAAAAAAAAAACGTTGCAACTTTTTAAAAATTTTAAGTTGAATCAAATTGGCTGTATAAGTCACTGCAAGTTAAATTATATTAAACTGAAAATCTAGTTGAATCTTGTGTCTGGGATCTTATCATTAAAAAAAATGAAGTTGAAATTGGTTATTTTGAGAAGTTATGGAAAAACCGTCAGTAAACTGTGTGTTGAAATATTCAAGCGTGGGAATGAATTCTAATGTGTTTTATGGCTCGTATGTGTGTTTATTGTCAGAATATGGCCAGGGCAGATATTGAAATGGACATTCAGAGACACGAGGACTCGGCGGGAGGAAGACATGATGATGAAGGGCCGCTCATCAAGTATTACCGGGCCAGTGAAGTTCTGCCGGGCCCCGTGCCGGCGCTGCAGCGGCTCCTCAGGAAGGGACCGGCCACCTGCGCCGTGAGACTCGACACACATTCACTGCCATTATATTATAAGAGCCCATCAATGTTTGCCAAAACAAAGGTTGCTAGGGCATTGCTTGGTGCTTCTGGTTAAGTGTTTTGTAGAAGCACAAAGTGAGAACAGGCTGAAGACTGAAGGTTAGATTTAGGTGTTACAGTCAGAAATGTCCAGTGACCTGCAGTTGCTCCCTTAAAGATCTATTTCTGCTTAATTTAACCCATAAAAGTTAGTTTTGTTGGTATACATGAATGCATTTTTAGGGCACAATGTACTTACAGTATATTTCTTACCTGTATTTTGAATTTTGCTATCCATTGTGCTGTGTTTTAGGGTTAGTGTCCAGTATTTTTATTTTTGGTATACAGTGTACATGAATTATTATTATTATTATATAAATACATATTTTAAATAATGCATTAATAATAAAATATAATGTATTTTTTATTGCATTACAGTGATAATTTTTTTTAGGGAAAATATGCTTAAAAAAGAAAATATATTGTATAAATTTGAAAAATTATAATAAATAAAATAAAATAATATATTTTTTGCATAAAGAAAATCAAGCCTGTTTTAAGGACCGTTAAAATTCCTTGCATTGTGACATTATTTTCATAATTAAGCATATAAAAATTACTGCAATTCAATGGGTTTTTAATATTTAAACTGGCATAAATTAAATCCAGTACAATAAATTCTAGCAGGATGTAATAACAAACTTAAACATATACTTTAAAGTCATGAATACACTCTTATAATGTATTAATAAAATGTAAATAAAATATCTTTATTGCATTATGGTGAGGATTTGTCTCTAAACTTTCTTTAAATGTCCTGAAAATAATGTCACAATCCTAAAAGTAAGCTTTATGCAAAATATGATTTCCTTTTTCTTTCTTTTGAATTTGGAATATAATATGACCTAGACATGTTCTTCAGTAGATCCTGTAGAATTTTTACTGTGAAAATCCTATGCTGGTCATGTTTCAGTATTTGTAAATGTGCTTTATTTTCACCCGTAGGCCGTTCAGTCGTCCAGTGGGATCCTGAGTTTTGGGATCGGGGTTGTATTTGCAGTGTCTTTCGGGATCAATAATAATTTCCTGACTTTATTCCGAGTTCCCATCATTACTGGAATAATGGTGAGCTTCATTCCTTCTGCTGTAATTGCTTGACAATATATTTCACTGTGCAGTTCATGCAGGAATACATTCATGATAAAATACCGCATTTTAGATTTTGAGACGTTATAGAGACACATTTCACTAATGCTACAGAAAATAATCAATATATTCATTGATAACGTGCATCATCTGATGCAACAACCTAAATCAGTTTCTCTTTTTCGTCCAGTTTGTCTTCGCTGGAATCTTGTCTAATCTTCTGTACAAACACCCCGAGCTTCTACAGGTTAGTGTGTGCGTTTGAATATTTAAATATTTCATAAATTCAATTTTTGGAAAGTACAAACAATAGTTTTGGTTCCAGACTTGCTTCATTGCTAACATCGGGTGTCTGGTCGTGTCTGGGATCGGAGTGATTCTCCTGATTGTTGACCTGCATCCAGGTGGAAATATGATCCAGAACAAGGTAGGCTTAATAATTATCAACAATTCCTGTAGTTATGAACATTTATACTTCACATTTACTCTTGCATCGAGTTTTATTAAATGCATAAAACATGTTTTCAAATTTGATAGTAATAGATGCATATATCAACATTTATAATTTCTGAAAGATACCAAATACAAAGTGTGTGAATCTCACAAAAACACAACCAGGTCAAAATCAAAATTTTATTTTATAATATATAAATATTATATTTAATAATAAATACATTTATTATGAATTAATATAAATAAATGCATTTTGCACAAAGAATATCAAGCTTATTTTAAGGACAATTAAGATTATTTGCATTGTGCATTTTATGACAGTTAAGCATATTAAATTTACTGTAATACAATGGGTTGTTTATTTGAAATAAGCATAAATTGAAGGCAATGAAACAAATTCTATCAAAATGCATTAAAAAAGCCTAAATAAATCTAAAATATTCTTTAAAAATTGCTTTTAAATAATGTATTAATAATATGTAAGTGTTACATCTTCATTGCATTACAGTGAGAATTTGTAGGAATAATATGCTTAAAAAGATGCAAAAGTAAAAAGCTTTAAAAAAAAAAAAAAAAAAGAATGGTAGATGATCTTAAAAAATGGCTTTCGTTTCTTTCTTTTGATTGTGAGGTGAAATATAAGCTGTATATGAGCTTTACAGGCTTCATGAAATTGATGCTGTAAAAAACCATTACGCCTATGGGATGTCCCCACTTTTCACAAAAACAAACCTGTGTGTGTGTGTGTGTGGTTTTGATCTTGCAGATGGAGGTTCTGGTGCTGTGTGTGACTCTGATGGACATGCTCATCGCTGCGGTGCTCATATACTGGTTTTACAGAGAGAAGCGTGACCATAAACAGTGACGACGTGATCTAACAGTCCTCAGCTCAGCCTTTCTCACAAGCAACAGGAATAGAATTAAAGAACTAAAGAAAGCAGAAGTATCTTCAGTGAGTAAGAGCAGATTCTCCTCCCGCATGAAGCTGAAAACGCTCAAGATCCGCCGCGGGAATCACAAAAAAAAATTTGACTGAAGAGAGATGACGTGCTAAACGTGGATGATTTGACTTTAATGTGGCTTATTATCAAATAAAAATACATTTATTATTGTTTTGTTTATTGTATGAATGCAGAAGTGAAGCGGTGATGCTGCTTGCAGCTTTATGTGTTTGTGTTTTATTAGCTGTAAAGCTGGATATCATTTCATATTTTCACATTTATACATTGAATTAATGTAATACAAAATAATTATTTTTGTATGTTACTTATGAATTTGAGTTAATAAACTGCACAATGCAATTCAATGCAATTTTATTCAGAGATGTATTTTCAAAGTAAAAAGATGGACATCTGGATGATTTGGCTTTAATGTGATGTATTAGCAAGTAAAAACACGTTGTTATTTGAGCTTTTTATTTCCTGTAAAGCTGGATATTATTTCTACATATTTTTTTTTTTTCAAAGTAAAAAGATGGACTTACATCTGGATGATTTGATATATATATATATATATATATATATATATAATTTATTTTAATATAATTATTGAAAAATGTAAAGAAAAAAATAAGAATATATATATATATGAATTAACCAAAAAAGGTGATTCAAAACGGGTACAGCTTTATTTGTTTATTGTGTTTAATTAGATGTAAAGCTGGATACTATTTCTTTTTACATATTTCCATCTTTATACATTGAATTAATGTAATTCAAAAAAACTTATTTCTGTATGTTACTTATGCATTTGAGTTGGGAACCATTTAAATAAATCACAAAATTCAATCTGATTTTATTTACTCTTTTATTTTTATTTTCATAGTAAAAAGTCGGACTCAATCCTTAATAAAAATGCAATCCTGTCTGGATTGTATTAGTAGTCCAGAACTCAAATCATTCAGCTATTTGTACAGTCAGAAATACTGAGTCAGATGTCGAGTGGTGAAGTCTCTGAAGTCTCCCAATGAAAGAAGTAAAAGTAAAACACCTGAAATCATGTACATCTGTGACCTCGGTCCTGTAACGTACCAGCACTGCTGAGGAGCTTCTATTCTGCACTGCAGTCAGAATTCATATTCATCAGCGAGGCTCTGGACGATTATCAGTCTATGAAATGATGAAATGTCTCAGTGCATTTGATCTCCGTCTGTCCGAAAACAAACGCTGTCCAAACGCTGCTTTCCCGTCTCTCTGTCTCGATGGATTCACAGCTGCATTGAAAAACAAAAGAGAAGTTGATGTGTAAGTCACTGCTAATAGTTTGATGTGTATTAAAGGCCGTTCACACTGACAGTGATCATGAGTACCGCTGGTTGCATGATATATCAAAATAAAATTGATTTTGAAATAAGGATTAATGCAACAGTCAAATTGTGTCCATTTACATTTATTCATTTAGCCAAAGAAGAACCAAAGCCGACAATAATCCTTATATACAATGCTAAATTATTTATTAGACAACTAGATTTACCCACATGCATGCATTTTCCAACGTACAGTTGTATTATTTTTATTACTCATTTTTTATTTTAAAATAATAGCATTATTGCAATAGGTTTCTTATTTTAATATTTTTAATAATAATCACAAAGAGATTTGATTTTGTTTCAACATTTTTTTTTAAATATATTTTTTTTATTTAAATTTTTTTAAGGACCGTTAACACTTCAGCTAGTGTGTCATAATCCTAATAGTCTCACACATGACTGAAATTTGCAGAATAGTTTCACTATTATGTAAACGATTCACTATTATGTTCAAATGTTATGTATTTAACTTTAAATCTTTTTAATGACTGCCAAGGAAGTTGATAAAAGATTTCAAGTTCTGTACATTAATATCCTTCTTTTAATCTGTGGTAGACTCGATCATGGGCGACATAGGGTGGCAATGTTCAGCACAGAATGCTTCCCCTCGCTTAGCTGTCACTTCATTTATCTTCCAAATGCAATCTTCCAAGTTAAAATGCAATAAAATGTGCTACCGTTACTGACATAGCCTGACAAACAGCTATTGTTGACAGTTTTCATCTAAAATGGACAATGCATCCTTGTCACAAATTATACACAGTGACTAATTACACATAGAGAGCCATAAGAATTAAATATTTTAATGTGAGAATACAGCTTATAGCACAATTAACATGGTTTACTGTACACTAGTCACTAGCATGACGTTTAGGTAATCTCGATAATGACAAATGTCTGTATTTCAGAATGGTTTCATAGTGTGAAAAAGTACAAAAGTCACTGTGTCAACGGAGCACAATTAATGGTCTATTAGCCACTAGAAATTACAGAAAAAGATACATATTCACTTATATGAACTCACTGGATTTGTATTAAGAACTCTTGCATAAATCATCACATAAAATCTTAAATAGAAGTCAACACCAAAATGCATACATGAAATAATTCTACATTACATTTTAACTCATCAAAGCCCATTTCTTTGATATAAATAATAAACATTCTGAACAGAGAACTGTTAATACAGAGCATATACAGTAGATATACAACTTGTGAATCCAACTAACAATGTAATCACAAGCTATTGAGACAAGTTTGAAAAGAAAACCTAAAGAGCTTGAGCAAATGTATAGTACTGTAGACTGTTGTTTCATCCATCTGGGACTGGGTGTGCATTTGACAAGCTAAACAGCAAATGACCTGTTAAAAAGTCACATCATTACATTCAAATCAACTTCTATTACTTGCTTCCTTACTGTATAATCACAGATGCATTGCCAAAAAGTGTCAATTCTTCTGTGGCCCACTGATGATAGTTAATCTTACTTTTGTCTAGACTACTTATGTCTGACACTTTCAATTATTCACATTATTGCAGTGCACAACACAGCATTAAACAAAGATGTAAACAAAGTACATTGCTTCATAAACTATTACAATTACTTGAAGCACAGTCAACATCAATAATGTTTAGCCAAGTAAAATGTCAAAAGTGAAACAATCAGGTCTTTTTTTGAAAGGCTGAAAAATCATTAAATCACACATGATTAGATCATCTG
>NW_015664185.1:638222-647275 GCF_001515625.1 Sinocyclocheilus rhinocerous | reverse complement strand
ATATATATATATATATATAATTTATTTTAATATAATTATTGAAAAATGTAAAGAAAAAAATAAGAATATATATATATATAAATCTAATTTATTTTAATATAATATAATCAGTGAAAATATTAAGAAAATTTAATAATAATTAATAATTATATATGTGTGTGTGTGTGTGTGTGTGTGTGAGAGAGGAATGAATTAACCAAAAAAGGTGATTTAAAACGGGTACAGCTTTATTTGTTTATTGTGTTTAATTAGATGTAAAGCTGGATACTATTTCTTTTTACATATTTCCATCTTTATACATTGAATTAATGTAATTCAAAAAAACTTATTTCTGTATGTTACTTATGCATTTGAGTTGGAAACCATTTAAATAAATCACAAAATTCAATCTGATTTTATTTACTCTTTTATTTTTATTTTCATAGTAAAAAGTCGGACTCAATCCTTAATAAAAATGCAATCCTGTCTGGATTGTATTAGTAGTCCAGAACTCAAATCATTCAGCTATTTGTACAGTCAGAAATACTGAGTCAGATGTCGAGTGGTGAAGTCTCTGAAGTCTCCCAATGAAAGAAGTAAAAGTAAAACACCTGAAATCATGTACATCTGTGACCTCGGTCCTGTAACGTACCAGCACTGCTGAGGAGCTTCTATTCTGCACTGCAGTCAGAATTCATATTCATCAGCGAGGCTCTGGACGATTATCAGTCTATGAAATGATGAAATGTCTCAGTGCATTTGATCTCCGTCTGTCCGAAAACAAACGCTGTCCAAACGCTGCTTTCCCGTCTCTCTGTCTCGATGGATTCACAGCTGCATTGAAAAACAAAAGAGAAGTTGATGTGCAAGTCACTGCTAATAGTTTGATGTGTATTAAAGGCCGTTCACACTGACAGTGATCATGAGTACCACTGGTTGCATGATATATCAAAATAAAATTGATTTTGAAATAAGGATTAATGCAACAGTCAAATTGTGTCCATTTACATTTATTCATTTAGCCAAAGAAGAACCAAAGCCGACAATAATCCTTATATACAATGCTAAATTATTTATTAGACAACTAGATTTACCCACATGCATGCATTTTCCAACGTACAGTTGTATTATTTTTATTACTCATTTTTTATTTTAAAATAATAGCATTATTGCAATAGGTTTCTTATTTTAATATTTTTATAATAATCACAAAGAGATTTGATTTTGTTTCAACATTTTTTTTTTAATATTTTTTTTTTATATTTTAAACACCTTTTTAACTTTTAATTTTCTTCTTAAAGTTATTTTTATTCTCTATGCAGATGCACTCACAAAGAAATTTGCCTATCTCATTCTAGAATTATTAATTCTTTCCAAATATAGCTATTTAAAAATCAATATTGTCAATATTGTAAGTCAAACTAAAAATCCTGTATTTTTCATATCACAAATAATGCAGAAAAACTCAAATTCCTGTATTTTTCATATCGCAAATACTGCAGAAAAACGAAAATTCCTGTATTTTTTCATATCGCAAATACTGCAGAAAAGCAAAAGTTCCTGTATTTTTTCATATCACAAATACTGCAGAAAAACAAAAAATCCCGTATTTTTTCATATCGCAAATACTGCAGAAAAACAAAAGTTCCTCTATTTTTCATATTGCAAATAGCAGAAAAACAAAAATTCCTGTATTTTTTCATATCGCAAATATTGCAGAAAAACAAAAATTCCTGTATTTTTCATATCGCAAATACTGCAGAAAAACAAAAATTCCTGTATTTTTTCATATCGCAAATACTGCAGAAAAGCAAAAAATCCTGTATTTTTTCATATCGCAAATACTGCAGAAAAGCAAAAATTCCTGTATTTTTTCATATCGCAAATACTGCAGAAAAACAAAAATTCCTGTATTTTTTCATATCACAAATATTGCAGAAAAACAAAAATTCCTGTATTGTTTCATATCGCAAATATTGCAGAAAAGCAAAAATTCCTGTATTTTTTCATATCGCAAATACAAGCAGAAAAGCAAAAATTCTTGTATTTTTTCATATCGCAAATACTGCAGAAAAACAAAAATTCCTGTATTTTTTTCATATCGCAAATACAGCAGAAAGCAAAAATCCTGTATTTTTCATATCGCAAATACAGCAGAAAAGCAAAAATTCCTGTATTTTTCATATCGCAAATATTGCAGAAAAGCAAAAATTCCTATATTTTTTCATATCGTAAATACGGCAGAAAAACTATAAATCCTGTATTTTTCATATCACAAATATTGTAGAAAAACAAAAAATCCTGTATTTTTCATATCGCAAATACTGCAGAAAAGCAAAAATTCCTGTATTTTTTCATATCGCAAATACCGCAGAAAAACGATAACTCCTGTGTTTTCATATCGTAAATACTGCAGAAAAACGATCAATTCTGTATTTTCATATCGCAAATATAGTACAAAAACAAAAATTCCTGTATTTTTGCATATCACAATGCCAGTTTTTTTTACAATATCGTGCAACCTTAGTTTCTGCTCAGTGTAATATAAAGTCGTCTGATGCATCATCAAAAATCGCTCGCACATCGTCAGCTGTCACTGCAAATAAAAGACTTCCTTTTGCTTTGATGCTGTGAATCGCTGTCAGTGTGAACGCATCTTTGCATGGAATCGCATAGCTCATTCAATCTACATGAATAAGTTCGCTGCTTGATTTCACAGCATTTATGCAACTGTTTATCAGCATTTCAACTCGTTTATCTCAAAAAGCATTTACATTTTTGTCAAAACTTGACACAAATAAGACTCGACACACAGGATCTTCAACATGCATTGCAGTGCATGTGATTCGCAGGGGAACGGATGGTTATTTTCAATATAAAGTGCATGCATCGCATGTGTGACATGACAATGACGTCAACTCATTCCTCAGTGAGCATCAGTAATGCAAAACCATTGCTTCAGCCTCAAAAGGACGATATTGCAGCTTAAGCAACAGACATTTTTTTTTGATAAACTAAAACAACTAAAAAAGAGCTTTACTAAAAACATGAACTGCATGTAAATGCATGTAGATTTCCACTGTAAATGCATTACTGTGAACGCGCTTCAGCACATTCAGACTCCCTGAGGATGAGGTTACTGTCACATTAAGCTCAGAATAACCCCGAATATTGATCACCAGGAGGACCCTTGAAGCCCAACACACACATGCAGCGCGACACAAAGGGATTCTCTGACAGAAACATTCAGACCAGCGTCAGTCTCAAGCGTTATCAGGAAACACACAGTTACTTACTGATCTGAAGCGTTTGATTCAGACCAGAGTTGAGAGGCCTAACAGACCTGAAGTCTTGCTCTGGTAAAACAAACACGTCAGACGAAACTAACGTTAGATAAACTACAAGAGGAAGAAACGGTGCAGAACCAGCTACACGTCTAAACACTTTGCTTAAATCACTAAGCATGAACGACAGTAATAGTGATGCTTGACACAAAATATTTAGGCCTAAATATTTATGTATTTGAATTGCATATAAAATTTCCATTAATTTGGATTACACAGTTTTAACATAAACGTATAAATTGAATGTGATGCATATTTGTCAGTCATACAGAAATGAAACTGGTCAGATTATTGAATAAATAAGCAAATAAATAAATAAAATCATGGCATAGATTATTATGAACTCTTTGAATCTATTTAATTTGTTTAAATCATTTAATTTGATTTATTTTTAATTATTAATAAATTAATAAATTATTATTAAATAATATTAAACCTTGAATAATAAACAATATAATAATAACAAGCAAAAGTGAATTAACATTAATATATAATTAAAAATAAATTAAAGAAGAAACTGAAAGAATAAAAAAATGTGGTTAAAGAGAAATAAAGAAAATAACAAATAAAGGGAGAAAGGTAACAAAAAAATAAATTCAGGACTAAATGTAATTTAAAAAAAAAATTGTATTTGTTTTAGCAAGTCATTTATTTCCCTATTATATTTATTTATCCCTTCCTTCCTTTAATTCCCTATTAATTCCTTCCTTCCTTAATTTATTTCCCTATTATTCATTCATTTGTTTATTCATTTATTCCTTCTTTTATTCCTTAATTTTTAACTTCTGCAGGTTTGGTCCTCCATACAAACCTGTTCATTGTGAAAACAACTAAATTTATTAAAATAAAAAGTATGCACATGGTTAAAAAAATATGTTTCGCTGTAGAGCAAAATGTTTCAGATTCAAACACACTGGATTTATTGATTGATAAATATATAAAGGTCAAGGTAGTATTTATTGTCTCCCTTTTTTTCATTTGTTTTAGATAAAAGAACTGCTGCAACATCAACACAGAACAAGCCTATAACATACAACATCAACAACCGTCCTAATCCTATAATCCTACATCATCAAAACAATCCCATTTAAATCATATTAACACATGCGAAGAGTCCAGTGAAATCTTGTTGGCCTGCTGGATCGTACACAACTCAAAAATGTCTTGTAAAGAACTGAGTGTGTCTGTATCTCCTTTATTTTTCCCGCCACTCTCATTCAGCTCCCAAACCAAGCAATAATTCCATATCTTAAGACAGACTCTATCGTTGCTTTTTAAATAATTAGCATTGATATGCATCACATGAAGTTTATTATTTGTTAAAACTGTGTAATCTGAATGGATAGAAATAGTTTTTTCTCTCGATGTAAGGGAGGATCTTTTATATTATTTCAGTAATCTTTCTTGAGCGTGTGTGTTCGCTCAGTGAGACTCTCACCGCTGTGATGAACTCCTGCTCTTTGTGGTAGAGGACGGAGGACGTGACGTTAGGAGGAGACGGGGACGGTGTGGACCGATACGAGCCTCTGTCGCTGGTGTAGCTCTCCATCACTAGCGCAGGATGATGCTGGATGCTCACGCAGTCACTGGAGGTGCACTGAGACGAGCTGTCAGCGCCGTCACTCACTGCAGACGCACAACACTTCCTTACTCAGCAATGCAGAATTGAATCATAACACCTAGTCCTATCATGCAAACATATATATACACATATATACAGATATTATTTGTTCATTTATAAAAAAACAATGATGCTTTTATTCAGTAAGGATGCATTACATTTATCAAAAGTGACAGTAATTTATTTATTTACAGTAATTTACTTTCTTAATTAATTTTTTTTAAATTAATACTTTTATGCAATAAGGACACATTAAATTGATCAAAAGTGGCAGCATGTTTTTTATTTACAGTAATTAACTTTCTTAATGTATTTATTTAAAAAAATAATACTTTTATCCAATGAGGACACATTACATTTATTAAAAGTGGCAGCATTTTTTAAATTTATAGTAATTAACTTTATTAATTAATTAATTAATTAATTAATAAAAAATATTAATACTTTTATGCAATAAGGACGCATTAAATTGATCAAAAGTGGCAGCATGTTTTTTTATTTACAGTAATTAACTTTATTAATTAATTACTTAATTAAAAATATTTATTCAGTAAGAATGCATTCATTAAATTGATCAAAAGTGACAGCAATTTGTTTATTTACAGTAATTTACTTTCTTAATTTATTTATTTAAAAAATAATACTTTTATCCAATGAGGACACATTAAATTTATTAAAAGTGACAGCATTTTTTTATTTACAGTAATTAACTTCATTAATTAATTAATTAAAAATATTAATACTTTTATTCAGCAAGGATGCATTAAATTGATCAAAAGTGACAGCAATTTGTTTATTTACAGTAATTTACTTTCTTAATTTATTTATTTAAAAAATAATACTTTTATCCAATAAGAACACTTTAAATTGATCAAAAGTGACAGCAATTCACTATATAAAGATTTACTTTATTAATTAATTAATTTGTTTATTAAAAATATTAATACTTTTATTCAGTAAGGACGCATTAAATTGATCAAAAGTGGCAGCACATTAAATTGATCAAAACAGCCAGCAATTTGTTTATTTACAGTAATTTACTTTCTTAATTTATTTATTTAAAAAATAATACTTTTATCCAATAAGAACACTTTAAATTGATCAAAAGTGACAGCAATTCACTATATAAAGATTTACTTTATTAATTAATTAATTTGTTTATTAAAAATATTAATACTTTTATTCAGCAAGGACACATTAAACTGATTAAAAGTGACAGCAATTTGTTTGTTTACAATAATTAACTTACATTTTTTATTAAAAAAATTAATACTTTTATTCAATAAGGACACATTTAATTGATCAAAAGTGGCAGCATTTATTTATTTACAGTAATTAACTTAATTAATTAAAAATATTAATACTTTTATTCAGCAAGGACGCATTAAACTGATTAAAAGTGACAGTAGTTTGCTTATTTACAGTAATTTATATTATTTGTTAATTTATTAAAAAAATATTAAAACTTTTATACAGCAAGGACGCATTAAATTGATCAACAGTGACAGTAATTCATAAAATAAATAAATATTAATATAAATATAAAATGATATTAAATAAGATATTCTCCGACGTGACGTCGAGAGTGACCGACTGAAAGGGAACTGCTATTTTTAATTAATATTTCACAAAATAACCGCCTTTACTGTATTTTTGATCAGATAAATGCAGCTTTGGTGAGTATAATCACAGCAAGTACGATTTCAAGTAGAGTTAATAATAGAATTATCAGAAATGCTGTAGTTTTTCAGTCCGGAACAGGAAGAGGAACTGGACAGAATCTTGTGTTATAATAACTGAAGGATTGGATCTAGTATTAGTGTCATACAGACTATCTTTGTCTTCGTCAGTGTGTCTTTAAGCTGCCCAGTGAAACCACACACCTTCAGCACCTCTGCTCTGAGTTTCCATTGGGCTCCAGTCAACAAAACAAACACCAGCAGAGTGAGAGGGGCCCATTTCCTGTTTCTCACTTCCTGTCTTAACAGCTGCTGTTCATGTACACCTTCTGCCCACCACAGACTCTATTATCAGATGACACATGCTGATAGATCTTGACGAATTTAGACCGTAGATGAACTCGACTAACTAATTATGAAGAACCACAGAAGTTCTTGCAGAGTGAAACTTTCCAGACAAATATATATGTGTGTGTGTGTGTGTGTGTGTGCGTGTGTGTGTGTGTATATTATTACAATTTAAAATAGCTGTTTTCTATGTGAATATCTGTTAAACTGTAATTTATTTCTGTGATCAAAGCTGTATTTTCAGCATCATTACTCCAGTCTTCAGTGTCACGTGATCCTTCAGAAATCATTCTAATATGCTGATTTGCTGCTCAATTATTATAAATTATAAATGATGCTCAAATATTAATAATGGTCCTTATTATTATCATGTTTTTACATTACATTGTAAAGTATCCGTACCTTTAGGAGTAAAATGTGCTTAAATTTACATTAAAAATAATGTCACAATGCCAAAAATCTTATCATGGAAAAAAAAAATTCTCCCAAAAAAAATTATATATATATTCTAAATTCTACATATTTATGTATTACATTTTAAGTCCAATTTGTACATTTATGACCAGTTAGGCAATTGTAGATTTTACCCTAATTAAATAATGCCAATATATTCAAATAGTATTTATCAACATTTTGATACTATATTTTATTTGAAGGGATAATTTGATGTTTATGCACAACATATGTGTTCTTTGCTCCTCAACCAAATGAAAACATAAAAAATGCATTACACGGGAACAAATTACATTATGATTGTTTTCACGAGGACACGCATCTATAGCTACAGATTTGTTTTTAGAAAGAACTCTTTTCTGCTCACCAAGGCTGCATTTATTTGATTAAAAATACAGTAAAAATTGTGAAATATTATTTGATGTAAAATAGCTGTTTTCTATGTGAATGTGTGTTAACATGTAATTGATTTCTGTGATCTTTCAGCATCATTCCTCCTTGGTCTCTGCAGAGTCGCGGATGCGGATTCCCGTGTAATGCATTTTTTATGTTTTCATTTGGTTGAGGAGCAAAGAACACATATGTTGTGCATAAACATCAAATTATCCCTTCAAATAAAATATAGTATCAAAATGTTGATAAATACTATTTGAATATATTGGCATTATTTAATTAGGGTAAAATCTACAATTACCTAACTGGTCATAAATGTACAAACCATTACTCCTCCAGTCTTCAGTGTGACATGACTCACTCGTGGAGGACTGGACAGTGGAGTCGTGCTCGAGCTCGTCCTCCTCGATGCAGTCGTAGGGCCAGTGGCTCAGAGACGGATGAGACGGATGGAGGTGCAGGTTCAGAGAGGACGAGGACTGGCTGCTGGACGAGGACGAGCTGCTGTTGGAGATGGTGGAGTGCGGTCTCTTAAACGGCGTGGAGTGATCGAACGAGGACACCGCGATGGACGCCCGCATCCGCGACTCTGCAGAGACCAAGGATGGACAAAAATCACATGAACACATGAATTCAGCTGCAGGAGTGAATCAGTGAAACAATGAAGATGTGATGAACTGTAGAAGCTGCCAGTGTTGTTATTGTGTTTAACTAAAACTGTTGAAGAACCAACCTTTTTCATGAACTGGAATAAAGCTCTTTATGACAACACATAGTTAAATATTCATAAAGTTAAAAAACAAAAAAATCAGAATATGTTGGAAGAAATAATATTGTTTTGTTTGGTATATAGTTAGGCATAGTGCCATAAATTCAGTGCTGTTTATTCAAATAAATAAATACATACATACATATAGAAAGAAAGAAAGAAAGAAAGAAAGAAAGAAGCTGAATTAAAATATTAAAATTAGAAGAGAAACTTAAACTTAAAAATCTTAAACAAAAATTATAAATGTTGCTTTGGCAACCAACTGAAATAAAATAGGCATGATAATAGTAAAATAGATAAAAAATCATGAGAAAAATATTGTCCTTTCTTAAAAATAAGACATTTTAAAATAAAAAATTAGATTTATATCATTATACATATATTTAATATATAACATAATATAAATTAAACAAATAAATAATAATAATAAATAATAATAAAGTAATAGAATTTATATATATATATTT
>NW_015664185.1:627472-638212 GCF_001515625.1 Sinocyclocheilus rhinocerous | reverse complement strand
TAAATTGATACTGTGTTGTTTATATATATATATATATATAATTTTCATATTTAATATATTTATGTTTACATTTTAATGGGGATTTGAACATTTATGACCAGTTACTTAACTGTAGATTTTGCCCTAAATAAATAATATTTCTATTAATATTTTGATACTGTGTTGTTTCTGTATTTCACAGTCTCATTTCAGGACAATTTCCACATTAAAAAATATGCATAGATGATTTGATGTTCATGCACAGAATATGCACCGAATGAACATGTAACAAATGAAGACAGTGTTTGTGTTTTGATGTGTGTGAAGCACACATTGGCTGTGTGTCTGTCAATCTACACACAGACATTAATTCATTTGATGCTTTATTTTCAAAAGCTTCTAATGCCTAACGCCTGTTTCACACACACACACACACACACACACACACGCGTCTGCAGTTCATGTGCGGTGCAGAAGCAGCAGGGGCTCACTGTGCTTCACATAAGTGTGTTTGCAGGGCACTGATACCACAAATACAAAAACACCTCCACCTATACCTTATTTTGACCTCAAATCCAAACGTGCTTAAAGTTAATGGACACACACCGCATACACTCTGTGTGAAACAGGCGTGGACAAGTCACTCACACTCACTCACACTCACTCTCACACACACACACACACACACACTCTCTCTCACACACACACACACACACACCCTTGACTGTGAGACAGTGAAGTTAATAAACACACACTAACACTAACATAATACTCGATCACACACGGCTCTGAAAGGATCAGCAGCGTTTCCAGATCGCTTCAATCTCTGATTCTAGTTTGGGCCTTTAAATTAAACGGACAATCTTTTCTTCCTCGAGTGTCGAGTTCTATATTCTCACTATATCAAAATATACAGGCCATATTTGATCAAATATGATACAAAACATAAAACACATTTGCAAACTTTTTTAGATTTGTAAAAAATATTTTGTCTAAAGGTTGAACAAACTGTTCAATAAAAAAAATAAATAAATAAATAAAAAAAAAAAAATATATATATAAATAAATTTAAAAAAAATAAATATATATATATATATGTGTGTGTGTGTGTGTGTGTTATTTTCTTTAAAGGGGAAGTGCATCATTTCTGTGCCACTGCATCATTTGTTTGACAGACTGCCAGAGAAACAGTATGAGGCTGAAGATGAAGATGATGAAGATGATGATGTTAATGTCTTGCTGACGCAGACATCTTACCTGACCCTTTAATAAATATTTCAGACTGTGTGTCTGTGTCTTGTGTCCATTAGGTTTAGGGTAAATAAAGAATTACTGATAAATAGAATAAAAATATATTATACATATTATATTACACATTAAATATATTATATATAATAATAATAATATAAATAACTATTAAGAAATCTATTTGATCAAACACACACACACACACACACACACACACACACACACACACACACAATATAAAACCATCAACACAAGCTAGAGTGAATAATGCCACAGGCTTTATTAGCACAGCGTTTCTTCATAAGCAGGTTTATTAAATCTACTGCCAATTATTTTCAGCTTCTAATAATAACACAGAGACAAAAACGGCCCACAATGCATTGTCAGTGAGATCGCAGCGCTGAAATGAATTTCTGTTCATACATCTGTCTGTTTTGACTGGTTAGTAACTAATCTTAACTAGCTGTGAATGACAGACAGCAGTGTTTCCTGCAGCGGTGAGACGCACATGACAGAGTTGTGAGCTTTTAGTTTGATTAAACACAATTAAATAAAAAGATGATGTTTTCACAACAAACAAACAGAACCACCATAGTCTGATTCACAAACAAATGACTCTTATGAACCGATTCTTTCTGCTTCACAAACATATGACTCGTATGAACCGATTCTTTCTGATTCACAAACATATGACTCTTATGAGCCAATTCTTTCTGATTCACAAACATATGACTCTTATGAGCAGATTCTTTCAGATTCACAAACAAATGACTCGTATGAGCCGATTCTTTCTGATTCTCAAACAAATGACTCTTATGAGCCAATTCTTTTTGATTCACAAACATATGACTCTTAAGAGCCAATTCTTTCTGATTCACAAACATATGACTCTTACGAAACAATTCTTTCTGATTCTCAAACATATGACTCTTATGAGCCAATTATTTCTGATTCACAAACATATGACTCATACGAGCCGATTCTTTCAGATTCACAAACAAATGACTCTTATGAGCCGATTCTTTCAGATTTACAAACAAATGACTCTTATGGGCCAATTCTTTCTGATTCATAAACATATGACTCTTACGAAATAATTCTTTCTGATTCTCAAACATATGACTCTTATGAGCCAATTATTTCTGATTCACAAACATATGACTCTTATAAGCCGATTCTTTCAGATTCACAAACAAATGACTCTTATGAGCCGATTCTTTCTGATTCACAAACATATGACTCTTATGGGCCAATTCTTTCTGATTCTCAAACAAATTGCTCTTATGAGCCTGTTCTTTTAAATGAATTGGTCAAAAAGACTCTGAATTACCAAATTGCTGAATTTATGAGAATGTTATTAACTGACTGGATCTTTATATAGTTAAAGATTCACAGTGCTTGGTGTTTTAAGGCAAGACACTACATGTAAACAGGGTAAAATCTAACAAATATCACCATACATACCCAGATGATTGATTACAATAAGAACTGCTAAAAAAATTATATTACAAATTTTCTGAAATGTTATGTTTAAATATGCAAATGAGGCATTATCTAATGAAACATACACTAATTTGCATAGAATATCTTGATATTCTCTTTTTATCACTCCATAAATCTCACAAATCCTGTTTCACCATGCATTACTTAGGTAATGCCTACATAATGCGTATAAATATAAAATTATATAAATAATTTTATATATTATTTTTCTATATTATACAATGTACACAGAGGGGATTTTGGATAATAATATCTATATTTTATATTATAATAATATTGATCACATTTAATTAAATGAATATTATTTTTCTATTTAATATAATTATTGTTTAAATTATATATTATTATTATTTAAATTTATATAATTTTTTTTTTACATTTATTTTATATATAAAACAATATTATTATTATTTTAAAATTTTAATCTATTTATCTATAATATAATATAATATAAAATCTATATATATTATGTTTAGGAAGAGCATTAATTTCTCATAAATTGATTGAAAGTCACATTAGAGTTAAAGGTTTTTTCCAGAGGGGATTTTGGATTTCTCTTTTTATTGCTCCATAAATCAGAAAATACTGTCAACAGCCAGAAAAGAATATGACTCTTATGAGCCAATTATTTCTGATTCACAAACATATGACTCTTATGAGCCAATTCTTTCTGATTCACAAACATATGACTCTTACGAAATAATTCTTTCTGATTCTCAAACATATGACTCTTATGAGCCAATTATTTCTGATTCACAAACATATGACTCTTATGAGCCGATTCTTTCAGATTTACAAACAAATGACTCTTATGGGCCAATTCTTTCTGATTCATAAACATATGACTCTTACGAAATAATTCTTTCTGATTCTCAAACATATGACTCTTATGAGCCAATTATTTCTGATTCACAAACATATGACTCTTATGAGCCGATTCTTTCAGATTCACAAACAAATGACTCTTATGAGCCGATTCTTTCTGATTCACAAACATATGACTCTTATGGGCCAATTCTTTCTGATTCTCAAACAAATTGCTCTTATGAGCCTGTTCTTTTAAATGAATTGGTCAAAAAGACTCTGAATTACCAAATTGCTGAATTTATGAGAATGTTATTAACTGACTGGATCTTTATATAGTTAAAGATTCACAGTGCTTGGTGTTTTAAGGCAAGACACTACATGTAAACAGGGTAAAATCTAACAAATATCACCATACATACCCAGATGATTGATTACAATAAGAACTGCTAAAAAAATTATATTACAAATTTTCTGAAATGTTATGTTTAAATATGCAAATGAGGCATTATCTAATGAAACATACACTAATTTGCATAGAATATCTTGATATTCTCTTTTTATCACTCCATAAATCTCACAAATCCTGTTTCACCATGCATTACTTAGGTAATGCCTACATAATGCGTATAAATATAAAATTATATAAATAATTTTATATATTATTTTTCTATATTATACAATGTACACAGAGGGGATTTTGGATAATAATATCTATATTTTATATTATAATAATATTGATCACATTTAATTAAATGAATATTATTTTTCTATTTAATATAATTATTGTTTAAATTATATATTATTATTATTTAAATTTATATAATTTTTTTTTTACATTTATTTTATATATAAAACAATATTATTATTATTTTAAAATTTTAATCTATTTATCTATAATATAATATAATATAAAATCTATATATATTATGTTTAGGAAGAGCATTAATTTCTCATAAATTGATTGAAAGTCACATTAGAGTTAAAGGTTTTTTCCAGAGGGGATTTTGGATTTCTCTTTTTATTACTCCATAAATTGAAAACACTTTCAAAATTTTAACCATATTTTTAGGATTTTTAAAAAAATATAAATTTAGATAAATGATATATGAACAAACCCCTCAGTAAATAAATATAGACAGGAATAAAACTGTAAAGTTTGGTGCTGCTGAAGTGAAGAAAAACTCACGGCTTTTAAAGATATTAATTGTATTATTGCCGTATTTTCATGACTTAAAGGGGTCCTATTATGCTTTTAGGTGTTGTAATAATGTAAAATATGTGAAAAATAATGTGTTTTTCGAACAACCTAGTATGAGAGCCTGTTCTAGTACACCCCCAAAACAAAATCAAGACCTTGTAAAAGAGCATAATAGGACCCCTTTAATAAAAATCAAAATAATAATATTGTTTTGTTTAGTATGTAGTCCTGAAACGGCTCAGATGAACAGTTATTTATTTATTTATATTTGATTTGATTTTTTTATTTAATGCAATGCATTGGGTGCTGCTGTCTCACCTCGGTTTCGTAAGGCTTGTCTCCACAGGATCTTGCCGATGACGGAGGTCCAGGCGTTCTTCACCTCTCCAGAAGCGGCCTGCAGGATGAAGGTGTCCTGTGATTTCCTCCGGCGAAACCAGATCTCGAAGCGCAGCCCGCTGTCTCCCACGCTCTCCGTCATCCCGATCTCAGCCGTCTAAGACGAGAACAAACACTCTTCATCTCACAAAACTCACTCTGCGGTCTGACACCAGACTCGTATTCTGTACCTTGAAGGACTGTTTGTAGATGTAGATGTCGTATCCTCCTTCAATCTTCTTGGTCTTGCTGAAGAGGATGAGATCCTCGAAAAGGAAAACGTGACGCAGGTATTTTTTGCGTCCGCACCAAACGATGAACTCGTCCTGACAGCGGAGCTGACCCTGCTCCTTCAGATTGACCTGAGAAACACAACACAGTATACAGTATATATCAGTTTCTATCAAATCATGTCAACAGATAAATCAAACTGATAACATAAGCTAATTCAAATTAACTCAGTATTTTTTTTGTGTGAAATACAGTAAAAAATAATTGTATTACAGTAAGATGCATAATTAAAAATAATAGGAACTACGAAAGAGATATGATTTAATATTGCTTTAAATATTAATTATTTATATACCTAAAAATGTTTACATTTATTTCAATAAAATATATTTATATTTTTAATTATGTCTTATTTAATTATTAAATAGTTATTTATTTTTATTTTTTATATTTATTATTATATTTATTTATTATTTTATTTAAAACAAATAAACAAACAAATAAATAATACATTTATTTATTTGAATAACATTTATTCAATTAATATTTTAAAAAGCAATTATTTATTTAATTTAATTATTAAATAACTATTTATGTTATTTACATTAAACCAAATATTGTCCTATCATAACAAAGCTTATTTATTCTGGGTCACATATTTATTCATGTCATGCATTTGGTGCTGCTGTCTGACCTCGGTTTCGTAAGGCTTGTCTCCACAGGATCTTGCCGATGACGGAGGTCCAGGCGTTCTTCACCTCTCCAGAAGCGGCCTGCAGGATGAAGGTGTCCTGTGATTTCCTCCGGCGAAACCAGATCTCGAAGCGCAGCCCGCTGTCTCCCACGCTCTCCGTCATCCCGATCTCAGCCGTCTAAGACGAGAACAAACACTCTTCATCTCACAAAACTCACTCTGCGGTCTGACACCAGACTCGTATTCTGTACCTTGAAGGACTGTTTGTAGATGTAGATGTCGTATCCTCCTTCAATCTTCTTGGTCTTGCTGAAGAGGATGAGATCCTCGAAAAGGAAAACGTGACGCAGGTATTTTTTGCGTCCGCACCAAACGATGAACTCGTCCTGACAGCGGAGCTGACCCTGCTCCTTCAGATTGACCTGAGAAACACAACACAGTATACAGTATATATCAGTTTCTATCAAATCATGTCAACAGATAAATCAAACTGATAACATAAGCTAATTCAAATTAACTCAGTATTTTTTTTGTGTGAAATACAGTAAAAAATAATTGTATTACAGTAAGATGCATAATTAAAAATAATAGGAACTACGAAAGAGATATGATTTAATGATAAAATGAATAAATAAAACTAACAAATAAATAAATAAATAAATGAAACTTAAAATAATAATTAATTTTAATTATTTATTTTATTTGCTTTAAATATTAATTATTTATATACCTAAAAATGTTTACATTTATTTCAATAAAATATATTTATATTTTTAATTATGTCTTATTTAATTATTAAATAGTTATTTATTTTTATTTTTTATATTTATTATTATATTTATTTATTATTTTATTTAAAACAAATAAACAAACAAATAAATAATACATTTATTTATTTGAATAACATTTATTCAATTAATATTTTAAAAAGCAATTATTTATTTAATTTAATTATTAAATAACTATTTATGTTATTTACATTAAATTTGAGTTACTCAAATATATAAACAAACACAATTATTAATTTTTATTAAAATGTATTCAAATTATTATAAATTACTTATTAAAATAAATTATTTTTAAATAAAAATTATTTTATTTACGTTGTTATTTAAATAAATAAATAATACAATTATTTATTTGAATGAAATTTAGTCAAATAAATAATAATTTTTTAAAATAATATAAAAAAAACAATTTATTTAATTATCAAAATTATTTATTTTATTTACTTTACATGTTATTTACTCAAACAAACAAACAATTATTTATTTAAATTTTTATTTTTAAATAAAAATATTCATTTTATTTAATTATTAAACGGTTATGTATTTTATTTACATTAAATGTAATTTTCTCAAATAAACAAATAAATCAAATTATTTGTTTGAATAAAATGTATTCAAAAACATTATAATAATGATTTTATTTAAAGGAAACTCCGCTTACGTCACATCCCCGGATGGCGTCCATGGCCAGCAGGTCGTTTCCGTGGCGCAGCTGGAACTTGACCATCTCCTCCGCTGTTCTGAGGTCAGTGAGCTCCTGCTCCTGAGACTGACCGCACTCCTTGATCAGATCCTTCAGGAGCAGAGCGTATTTACTCATCCTCTGGATGGGCTTCAGCAGGTACGACGCCAGGTGGAAACTCCGCTTACGTCACATCCCCGGATGGCGTCCATGGCCAGCAGGTCGTTTCCGTGGCGCAGCTGGAACTTGACCATCTCCTCCGCTGTTCTGAGGTCAGTGAGCTCCTGCTCCTGAGACTGACCGCACTCCTTGATCAGATCCTTCAGGAGCAGAGCGTATTTACTCATCCTCTGGATGGGCTTCAGCAGGTACGACGCCAGGTCCATCTTATCGCCCAGCTCCAGCTGCTTGTTCTGCAGAGCACAGGTAACATTCAGAAACGTCCAGCAGCTCGTGTGAATAACGTCACGGAGGAGAAACACCATTGGTTACCTTGAAAAAATTGTTTCCGTGGCTCGTTAACAGGGCGTCTGAGCGCGGCTTGTTTTTGCTGTACAGGGCGTACATCCCGAACTGTTCCTCCTAACCGTGGAAAAAAACACATTTATATCTCACATAGAGGTGGACACTTTGGACAAAATCTCATAAGATTTTATGATGTATTTTAACAGCATTTATCGAGAGCAACCAAGAGCAAAATATCTACCGGTTGACAAATTTCTACCATTGTATATTATACGCATTATCATTTAAAAGTCTGGAGTTTTATTCAAAAAATTTAATTTTAAAATGTTTTATTTTATTTAATTATTAAATAACGACAAATTTTATTTACATTAAATGAAAAATTTTATATTATTTATTTGAAGTAAACGTATTCAAATAAATGGCAGTATTTTAAAATAATAATTATTTATTTTACTTAATTATTAAAAAATAAATAGGAAGCAGCTGCTGATGGACAGCGGTGAATGAGCGCAGCTCTCCAGATCCGTCAGGAAATACTGGCTGTGAAAATCACACAGCTTCTCCAGATTCCCAAAAATGATGCTGCGCTTCCCTCGGAGGTCCTGAGGAAGGTCCAGTCGCTCCATCTCAGGGAAGTAGTGCTGGATGATGTAGCTGAGGGATCTGACGTACTCTCTCTCGGTGGAGATCATCTCGTCCATGATGTGCTGGGTTTTACTGAAACGAGCGACAGCAGCGATGCAGCATGAATACAGCGATACATAGTACTGACGGAGAATGCGTCTCTAGGCATTCAGTTGTTATGAGTTTGCTAATGAGACGTTTTAAAATCAGCTTTAAAATGTGCATTTACAGTCAATGTTAGCGTGAAGATGTAGAGAAAAACATACACAAGACCATATAAAAATCTCATTATTTCAGTCGTCTCAGGCCACATTTATAGTCTAATACTTTTACTAAATTATTAAAATTGAACAAATCAATAATAATATCAGTAGTAATACTATACTGTAAAATAAAAAAATTAGAGTTTATTTATAAAATGAAATAGTTAATAACAGTAAAAAATACAAATAATTACTATTATTTATGTTTAATTATCTCTATTATTTACTATTATTACTAATAGTTTTGGCTGTCTTTATTATTATTATTATCATCATCATCATCACAATCATAATTTTTAAAATTAAATTATAATAATTAATTCATTAAATTCTACACAAATCTGTCTTTATTATTATTATTATTATTATTATTATTATTAAATTATAATTATTCATTCGGCAAAATTAAATCAATTTTAATAAAATGTAATAAAATAAATAAAATTTACATTAGTAGTTTTTCTAAAGTAATAATACTATAATGTAAAATATAACTGAACATTTAATAATGATAACAATAAAAATAATATTTTTTGGTTATTTTATTATTTCATTTAATAACAATAATAATAATTTTATGGTTATTTTATTAAGTTATAACATTTAAACATATTATTTATATAAATAGAAATATATTTAAAGAAAATCAAGTATTTGATAAAATATATTATTAATTTTATTAATTTTTTTAACAGAACAACAGTAGAAATACAAATAAGTACTACTACTATTATTTATGTTTAATTATCTCCATTATTTACTATCATTACCAATATTTAAATTTGTCTTTTATTTTATTGAATAAAATAACTATTTATTTAATTATAAAAAATTAAACAAAGAAATATATTATAGCATAGTAATAATACGACATTATAAAATAAAAATGAGCATTTCTTAATAATAATAATGTTGATTATAATAATAATAATAATAATTGTTATTATTGTTATTATTATTAGTATTAATAATAATACTTAATTCAGAGAACAACAGTAAAAATACAAATAAAATAATTATTATTTATGTTTGATTTATCATAATTTTTATTTCATTATTATTATTAATATTTATTATTATTACTAATATTTGTGACCCTGGAGCTGGGGTATATTTGTAGCAATAGCCAAAAATACATTGTATGGGTCAAAATTATAGATTTGCCAAAAATCATTAGGATATTAAGTAAAGATCATGTTCCATGAAGATATTTTGTAAATTTCCTACCGTAAATATATCAAAACTTAATTTTTGATTAGTAATATGCATTGCTAAGAACTTCATTTGGACAACTTTAAAGATGATTTTCTCAATATTTAGATTTTTTTGCACCCTCAGATTCCAGATTTTCAAATAGTTGTATCTCAGCCAAATATTGTCCGATCCTAACAAACCAGACATCAATGGAAAGCTTATTTATTCAGCTTTCAGATGATGTATAAATCTCAATTTTAATAAATTGACACTTGTGACTGGTTTTGTGCTCCAGGGTCATATATATGCTGTCTTAATGTTGTTGGCTGAAAGCTGGAGGTTTTGCGCGTCGTTCACCCGCTGTGTCTCTTGACATCTCCGTCGCTGAGTCTGCACTGAACGCGTGACGGGGACGACATGCTGCGGCTGCGGCACAGCGCCGGGCTCGTGACGTCTGGCCGCTCCAGCTTCTTCTCCACGCAGACGTTATTGGTGACCTGCAGTCCTCGGATGTAGACGCCGCTGTAGCCGTGAGCTTTGTCCCGCGCCGGTAGCTCGTAGCTCAGGGTCTTCTTCATGATCTTCTTGAGCGGCTGCTTGCGGTGGCGCATCAGGGGCTCAGAGTGGCACGAGGCGGACGAGTCGACGGTGCAGTCGCTGTCGGTGTCCTCAAACACACACGG
>NW_015664185.1:625639-627459 GCF_001515625.1 Sinocyclocheilus rhinocerous | reverse complement strand
ATATTTACATTAGTATAGTATATATATATTAGTATTTAATATTAATAATAATCAATGAGGAAATATATTACTAATGTAATAATACTATACTGTAAAATAATTATAAAAAAAATATTAATAACAATAATTACAACAATAATAATAAACAATGGATATATAATAATACTATACTGTAAAATAAAAAATATATTACTAACAAAAAAATAAATGAAGAAACATATTACATATATAATAGTACTATACTACAAAATAAAAATGAGTATTTAATAATAATAATAATAATAAATGAAAAAATATATTACTAATATATTCCTGTAATAATAATACTATACTGTAAAATAAACAACTGAGATTTAATAAAATTAATAATAACAACAACAATAATAATAATAATAGTAATAATAATAATAATAATCAATTAGGAAATATATTACTAATATAATAACATGATTCTCTAAAATAACAATTGAATAATAATAATAATAATAATAATAATAATAATAATAATAATAATAATAATAATAATAATAATAATATTAATAATAATAATCATCATCATCATCAATGCAAAAATATATTATTAATACATAACATAATACATAATAATAATAACAACAACAATTATGTTAATTATTATTATTTTTTTGTACAGAACAACAGTAAAATACAGATGAAGATGATTATTTTTGTTTGATTATTTCTAGCATTACTCATGTTTCTGGCTGTGCTGATGTTTTACCGGAAGCGGAGTCTTGGGCTTGGGCTTCAGCCAGCATTTCCTCCAGCTGCTGCCTGGTTTGCTGGCACTGCTGCCAGACGCTGCTCCAGTGCTGCTGCTCCCGCGCGCTGTTCAGCTTCAGCACCGTCTGGTTGAGCGAGCTGAAGTTTTCCAGAGAGAACTTTGTGGCCTCGCTGTGATAGTCCTGCAGGACCTGCAGCACGGCCGGCGTCAAACCGGGCGCGTTACCGTCCCGCTTTAGCTGGGAGAAATACTCCTGACAGTGGAGCAACCACTGGTTCGCCTGCGTGAGACACAGTTTAACACATGATCAGCAGTGCTCGAGATTTGGCGTTTTTAATTATTGCATAATTTTTCTGTTTGGCTGATAAGTGGCGTGGGTGGGACTTTTATTTTGAAATTGTTCAGTTAATGTTTATTAATGTTTTTTTTAAGCAATGAAATGTTTAATGCTTTAGTCTTAGTTTTAGTTAATGATAATAACAAAATCTAATATAAATCTATTTATTTTACAATTTTTTTAACAAGTTCAAATGACTACTTAAAAAAATAGAAAAAAGATTTAAAAAAAGCTTAATTTTCAAATATTTTTTTTCCAATTATTTTAGTAAATATTATGTAATATAAATTGAATTGCATCAGTTGGTGTGCTTGTGTTGTCTTTAAATTATATTTTACACCTATATCAGTCGACCACTAATTATCATCACAGCAGCTGACATGATGCAGCTAACTAAACATAATGCAATCCAGAAACATCTCTTTACCGATTCGTAGAACTCATAGAGGTTGAGCAGGACGTCCAGTTCATTCTTGCGTGTTTCGCTGCGCTGCAGGACGGAGCTGATGTGCTCTTTGACCTCCAGAAGGGCTGGACCGGCTTTAGGCTCCCTCAGTAACGCTGCGGCTTTCTTCTGCTGTTCCTACAGGAGCAAAATAAAGACCAAGGGAACTAGTTAGTCATTCAGATGATCCACTAATCCAAAGTGGCTTAAGACTCCTTCACATAATTCGCCTCAATGTTTCCCTACACACTGACCTCTATGGCATCTATTTTTTTTATTAGGAAAAATAAAATTAT
>NW_015664185.1:622194-625530 GCF_001515625.1 Sinocyclocheilus rhinocerous | reverse complement strand
TGCTTCAGGACCTGGAAGACTTGCTGTGATAAATGGAACCATGAATTCTGCTGTTTACCCAACCAGTTATTAGGTTTAGGGGGCAAACACTTCTTCACACAGGGCCATGCAGTTTTGGATTTTGTTTTCCCTTAATAATAAAAACCTTCATTTAAAAACTGCATGTTGTGTTCACTTGTGTTATCTTTTACTAATATTTAAATTTGTTTGATGATCTGAAACATTAAAGTGTGACAAACATGCAAAAAAATAAGAAATCAGGAAACACTTTTTCACACCACTGTAGGTTGAATTAAAGCGGATGGATGACGTGTTCACAACATAAATAAACCCGACAGTGATTGACAGGAGTGTTTTGATGGCATATGTGCATGTATTTACTCATGTAATTAATAATACAGGGCTGGGAGGAAATAAACTAACGTCAGTGTTACTCAGCTTTTTAAGCGGAATCTAGACAGGCCAGTATACTATTATAAAGCTTTTCTACTCAATGTAAGGATTTATCAGTCCTCTGATGAAGGCAGTACCTGTAGTTCTCGTTTTCACACATCTCCTCTTTCCTGATGCGGGCCAGAAAGGTGCCGCCCTCCAGCCGCAGGCGGTTGAGTTTGGTGTCGTCCAGAACGCTCTTCATGAGACTCTTCTGCTGGCTGATGACCTCTGACACCTCCTACAGACGATCAATATTCAAATCAGCCTGTGTGAAGCTCCGCCCCTCCGCTGAACTTGCATTGAGTTACATTTAAAAAAAACATTACAAAGTAACAAAAGCAGAAGGCAACAGTTGCTAAGCTTGGATTGGTCAGTAACATTTTTAAGGCGGGGCTTAGCAAAGGGAACGCCGTAAACAAGGCAATTTAAATCATTTTCAATTGTGCTGCAGAGAATGACCATAAAATCACAGAGTTTCTGTCGACAGAATTACCTCAGACGTCTCCAGACTGCCGATGCTGCTCAGCGTCTCGATGGAGCTTTGAAGAGAAGCGATCGCAGCGCTGCAGCTCGCAGCAAACGGTTCGATTTTCTGTCAGCGGATAAAAAACAAACAAACTTAAGCACATTTTTTGCATTTTAAGTGTATTTTTAAAGTGTATGTAAGTGTGTAAAGCGTATTTTAAGTGTATTTTTTTAGAGTGTATGTAAGTGTGTAAAGTGTAATTTAAGTGTATTTTTAAAGTGTATTTTAAAGTGTCATTTAAGTTTATTTTTAAAGTGTAAGTAAGTGTGTAAAGTGTCATTTAAGTGTAATTTCAGTGTATGTAAGTGTGTAAAGTGTATTTTTAAAGTGTACGTAAGTGTGTAAAGTGTAATGTAAGTGTAATTTCAGTGTATGTAAGTGCGTAAAGTGTAATTTAAGTGTAATTTAAGTGTATTTTTAAAGTGTATGTAAGTGTGTAAAGTGTAATTTAAGTGTATTTTTAAAGTGTATTTTAAAGTGTAATTTAAGTTTATTTTTAAAGTGTATGTAAGTGTGTAAAGTGTAATTTAAGTGTATTTTTAAAGTGTATGTAAGTGTGTACAGTGTATTTTAAGTGTATTTTTAAAGTGTATGTAAGTGTGTAAAGTGTAAGTAAAGTGTAATTTAAGTGTATTTTTAAAGTGTATGTAAGTGTGTAAAGTGTAATTTAAGTGTATTTTTAAAGTGTATGTAAGTGTGTACAGTGTAATTTAAGTGTATTTTTGAAGTGTATGTAAGTGAATAGTGTAATTTAAGTGTATTTTTAAAGTGTATGTAAGTGTGTAAAGTGTAATTTAAGTGTATTTTTAAAGTGTATGTAAGTGTGTAAAGTGTAATTGTATATAAGTGTGTACAGTGTAAGTGTATGTAAGTGTGTACAGTGTATTTTAAGTGTATTTTTGAAGTGTATGTAAGTGTGTACAGTGTAAGTGTATGTAAGTGTGTACAGTGTATTTTAAGTGTATTTTTGAAGTGTATGTAAGTGTGTACAGTGTAATTTAAGTGTATTTTTGAAGTGTATGTAAGTGTGTACAGTGTATTTTAAGTGTATTTTTGAAGTGTATGTAAGTGTGTAAAGTGTAATTTAAGTTTATTGTGTAAAGTGTATGTTAGTTGTATTTTTAAAGTGTATGTAAGTGTGTAAAGTGTAATTTAAGTGTATTTTTTAAAGTGTATGTAAGTGTGTACAGTGCTATTTAAGTGTATTTTTAAAGGGTAAGTGTATAAAGTGTAATTTGAGTGTAATTTTAAAGTGTAATTTAAGTGTATTTTTGAAGTGTATGTAAGTTTTTCTAATTTGCATACAGGTTTTCTTTTTCTTTCATTACTTTCTTTTTTATGCTATTGTTATTTATTTTTATTATTCTTTCTGGTTTACACTTTACTGTATATTCTATATTTTTAATTTTTAATTTTTAATGTTAAGTTATGTTTGTTCCCCTTCTACCCTGTCATTCTCGTGAGGAGTAAACAAAGTAAGAATTTCATTGTTCATTCACATATGACAATGAAGCTCTTGAATCTTGAATCTTTTCTTCCTCAAAAATGCAAAAGTTTTAAAGTAGCTCAGGGTTTCCCAAACAGAGCTTTGTGAGTTGATGACAAGCTAATAATTAAATCCTAAAAATATAAAATAAATATCAGGGTTCACGCGCTGTAAGACCTTCAAGAGCATGGTTAAAAAGATATTAGATATTGGGGATGAAATAGACCATTTTAGGTAATTTGCCATAAAAAATATAGAATTTGTGAGCTTTATAACTGTTACAGTGATACCTAATTATCTTTATAAAAGTTTGCATGCTTCTTTAGGACTATACATCACATGTTCTTTCCTGTTTTGTGAAGTTTTGTTTAGGAATTATAGGCTTTTATTTGTTATATTTGGCCACGTCCATATTTTACATTATCATTATAGCCATCCAAATACTAAAGTTCAATTTGTTTTTTTGGATAATTATTGATCTAGGGATCAAAGATTAGCACTAATAATATAATAAAATCTAAATAATAATACAATTTGCTTTGTGCTTGAACCCCTAATGAATAAATAAAAAAATATATAATATATTTGTTTACCTTTATGTCATTTGACCATTAACCATCTTCAGAGAACCGTGAATAGTAATAATTATAATAATAATAAAATCATAATAAAATCTTGAAATCTAAATAACAATAAAATTTGCTTCATGCTTGAACCCCTAATGAATAAATTAATTAATTAATTAAAAAACATATATACATACATACATATACATACATACATACATACATGTATATATTTAAAAAATATATGTAATATATATTTATATATATACTGTACATACACACACACACACACACATGTAAATATTTCTAAAATTTATATATGT
>NW_015664185.1:612362-621677 GCF_001515625.1 Sinocyclocheilus rhinocerous | reverse complement strand
CGCCCCCTATTGGCCGATTGGGCTGAGACTTTGATAGGTTCTCCCCAAATTGAGCTCTATCATTTGGCCCAGTTTCAAGTTTCTAGACCTTACCGTTTGGTCTGCACGATCAGTTTTAGGGCAGAATAATAATAATAATAATAATAATAATATAATAAAATCTAAATAATAATACAATTTAATTTGTGCTTGAACCCCTAATGAATAAATAAAAAAATATATAATACATATATATTTGTTTACCTTTATGTCATTTGACTATTAACCATCTTCAGAGAACCGTGAATAGTAATAATTATAATAATAATAAAATCATAATAAAATCTTGAAATCTAAATAACAATAAAATTTGCTTCATGCTTGAACCCCTAATGAATAAATAAATTAATTAATTAAAAAACATATATACATACATACATATACATACATACATGTATATATTAAAAAAATATATGTCATATATATTTATATATATACTGTATATACACACACACACACACATGTAAATATTTCTAAAATTTATATATGTATGTGTGTGTATACATATAAATATACACAGTACACACACATATATCACGATTAATCGACTTGACAGCCCTAAAACATATATACTGTATATATATATATATATATATGTATTGTGTGTTGTTAAATTATTGAAATATCAAATTAAAACCTCAGGGGGGCTTAGAGTAAACATTTCAGGTCAAAGATTTTCGGCTGATAAAAACGTTGATGAAGCCCTGTTTTGTGCACCTGTCTGAAGTGAATGTAGTGGCTGTGCTCGTATGGGAAGCTGCCGTCAAAGTCTCTGGTGAGCTGCGACGAGTCGATGTGCTTCTGCAGAGCTTTCAGAGACGTCAGGACTTCACACTGTACAAGAACAGAGAGGAGCAGCTCACATAAACACGAACTGACTCAAACTGAGACCTAGAGAACGACAGACAGTCATTTACTCACAGGAACTGAGACGTCTCGCTCCACTTTCACTGCTGCATCTCTGTCCATCAGAATCAAAACTGAGTAAAGTGCATTGGGTACGAGAGTCTGGCGGGAAAGAAGAAATCAGTGGGTGTAAATAAATCAAAAAGTTTCTATTTCAATCATTTAACAACACACGTGCATGTTTACAGTTCTCTAATGTTGGTTAATGGTCACATGACATGCAGGTAAACCAATAAAATAATATTTTTAGTGTTTTGATTTGATTTAAATATTGCATTTTTATAATTATTTGATTTTCATCAACTCATGAACTCATATTGTACAGGCTAACATTACAGAAAAATAAAAAATAAATAAAAATATGGATAATTACAAAGACTAAACATATTAAATCAGGGATTCCCAATTTTTTTGTCAGAATGTTGTCTGAATTCCTTAAATTAATATTTCAATAATTTAACAAAACATTCACATATTCATGGGTCTCTAATGTGGGTTAATGGTGACATGATATGCAGGTAAACATAATATTTATTATTTTTATTAAGTGTTTTATCCTTAGTGTTTTTATTTTAGTTATGTATTTATTTTAATTTAAAATTTTTATGATTTAATTATTAATTTTTAGCAAATATTTTATTTTGATTATTTTTATTTTCAATTATTTATTTTAATTTAGCATTTTTATGATTTAATTAATTATCAGTTAGTATTTTATTTTGATTGTTTTTATTTAGAAATCAATTATTTATTTTAATTTAGCATTTTTATGATTTAATTCATTTTTAGCAAATATTTATTTTTTATTATTTTTATTTTAAATTATTTATTTTAATTTAGCATTTTTATAATCTAATTAATTATTTGTTAGTATTTTATTTTGATTGTTTTTTATTTAAAAAAAATATTTATTTTAATTTAGCATTTTTAAGATTTAATAAATTTTTTGCGTTTTGCGTTCAGTTTGGGAAACCCTGGTTTAGATCATTTATTGTGCACACTTAACATTTGGGGAAAAATCAAACAAAAACAATTACAACGACTAGAGAGTTTAGATCAGTTATTGCATGTAACAGTGCTAATAAGAACATATTTAAGTGGAGAAACACTCCTTTCTCGTCCCTCTTCTCTCAGTTTTTGCATGCTGGGGCCGATCGTTTTCTCTGAGTGTTTTCGAGACATGCTTGCACAGGCCTCGTCTTAAACCCCGAGGACAGACTTTCCTTCAGATATTTAATAGATTTATAACAAACTATAATAGTAAAAAAACTATAACTATATAATAACCAGTGATGCACACTACTCAACGTTGTCAAATTTTTTATTTAAAAAAAAAAAAATTTAAAAACAGGCTGTCATTTATGTGATTCATGTAATTCATAATTGAATGTGAAGAGACAAGAAGCATTTTTTAGTTTTGTGTTTTCAACATATTAGTCCGAACGTGCATATTTTAAAATACAAATATTTTTATATTTTATAATTATTAGATATTATAATATATTATATATGATAATTATTTTAAAATACAACTTATTTTAAAATATTTTTTATAAATGTATAATTTGCAAAAAAAATAATTTTACTGTTCATCTTTCTTTTTCTCGATTCCCCGAAAGGTCCTGGAGAACTTTACCTTTGGGGTCTTTTAAATCAATAAAACATTGGTCCCTGACATGGGTATGGCCTTTTGTCTTAAAGACGTGTGAACTGTGTGTCTGGTCTCACCTGAAGCTCAGACAGAGCCGAGAAGAGCGCAGACGCGACCGCTCGCCTGCGGGCGTCAACGAGAACCGTCAAACCCAGGTCTCGCTTCTCCCTCCTGAAAACAAACGCAAGACACTCAGTGAAACGTCTTGCAAAGAACTGCTGTCTGGGATCAGAGCGAGAGCACAGTTTCCATGTCGATTCAGTAAAGCGTGTGAGAGATTCGGGCCGCTTCTCACCGCAGTCTGTGGCAGTAGCAGCAGAGCAGCTGGCTGATCTGGTTTGTGGTGAAGCGCGCGTCTGTCCACACCTGGTTCCTGGTGCACACCTGCAGCACGGCTCTGCCACCGCGGTCCTGGTTACCTGCAGCAGGACGGTGAGATGAGGACCTGATTAACCCAACTGAACACCGTTTGGGGGGAATTCTAAACGTGATTTTAATGATACAATCTGCCATTGCGATTTAAAACATGATTTAAAGAGTTCCAGGTTGGCTGTGCTTATTTGTAGGACGTCAGAATTTGGCTAAAACTTTGATTATATATTGACATGACTGTAAAATTATAATTATATTCTACATTTATGCATTTAATAGATGCTTTTATCCAAAATGACTTTCAAAGATTATTAATAATAGTTATAAAATTTAATATAATACAATACAATCATTTAATATAAAAATAATTATTATTAGTGTTTAAAAACGCTATACATCAAAAGTTATAATTATATTTTACATTTATGCATTTAGCAGATGCTTTAATCCAAAGTGACTTACAAAGAGATAATAAAAAGATTAATAATGATTATAATAATAATGATTATTAATAATAATATATACTACTATACCATGAATAATTATTATTAATAACAAAAAAATATGTAATTTAAAATATGATAATAATTCTTGTTATTAAAGATTTTTAGAATTACAACATAAAACATTACGGTGAAAAACTAATAATAATAATAATAGAGATAATAATATTAAATATAATAATTATTACTATGATAATAATAATAATAAAAACAGTAATAATAATAATAACTTTTATTAATATATAATTTAATCTAATAGTTTAATATAATTATAATAGTAGTATTATTATTAATGATTATTATAATTACTCATTTAAAACATTAAAATAAAAAAATGAACTAAAATAATATCGCTATTGTATTATTTCACCGTAAAATAAAATATTTAGCATTTTATAATAATAATAATATAATAATAATAATTTTATTTTACAATAAAATTACAATATTAATATACTATAATTTCTTTGTTTTCAAATTAGCCTAATTTCTTCTTAATTTTTTCATTGTCATTTTTCATCAAGCCGCCTGAGACACTATGAGCTGCAAGCGTGTAAAAACACAGTGCCTCGCTTCACTCTGAAAAATGCAGCGTATAAATGTATTTAATAAAATCGCAGCACTTGCCCAATTGCCCAATAATTGGTTTTATTCCACTTAACCATGCAGCCTTAGTCTTTGGTTTGCAATGAACTTCAAAAAAAAAATGCAGTGTTTTTTTTATTTTTATAAGGAATATTATATGTAGATTAATTCTGAGTGTCTGTTTCTTTGGTCTTGTTGGTTTCGAGCCGGTCACGCACCGGGAAGCGTCAGAGCACCGGAGGTCAGGAGCTCCTGGTTGATGAGTGAGAGCAGCGCTGGAGCACAGACAGCAGGGGGCGCCGCGGACGGGCCAGGAGACACCGCTGCTCTGCTGGGGGGTTTAGGAGGAACAAACTCATCAGCGCTGTTACTGTTCCTCCTGGGGCTCGAGTGCAGACCCTCATCAGAGAGACCTGAACACACAAACACAGATCTGAGCATCACAGCTCATTATCACAAAGACTTCATGATGACGATATGTGACCCTGGAGCACAAAACTGTCTTAAGTGTCAATTTTTTTAAATTGAGATTGATACAGATACAATAAAAAAGCTCTCCATTGATGTATGGTTTGTTAGGATCGGACAATATTTGGCTGAGATACAACTATTTGAAAATCTGGAATTTGAGGGTGCAAAAAAATCTAAATATTGAGAAAATCATCTTTAAAGTTGTCCAAATGAAGCTCTTAGCGATGCATATTACTAATCAAAAATTACGTTTTGATATATTTACGGTAGGAAATTTACAAAACATCTTCATGGAATATGATCTTTACTTAATATCCTAATGATTTTTGTCATAAAAGAAAAATGTATAATTTTGACCCATACAATGTATTGTTGGCTATTGCTACAAATATACCCCAGCGACTTAAGACACATTTTAGTTTCCTAAAGATCGTGTCAGACCAGTTTCATGATTCTTCCTTGTCTTGTGTCTCACATGAGAGCGTTTAGAGATGTTTTAAACTTGAGCAGTAAGACCGAATAAGAGCTGGTCAGTTTGATCCGTTTATGTGAATCATTTTAAATGCATTCATTCAAAACTGTGATTTAAAGTGGCAGCACTCAAAATCATAACTAAATGTATTTGGCAGATGTATTCAGAACGTAAAATGCAAATGATGGCGTGTTTACAGGATTTAATATGTTTAAAACAAATAAAACAAACATTTAAACGGCAGAGATGCAAACAATCAGTTCATTTGACTGTAAAATCAAACACACGTTTCATAATCTGAACTGAACTACACTATACTGTTCAAAGCGTTTGGGTCAGTAACTTTTTATTTTTAAAGAAAGTAATACTTTTATTCATTAAGGATGCAATAAAGTCCCCATGAAATCAAAATTAAAGTTTTTTGGGTGTTAGTATCAATATGTTAGTCTTAAGGTTATCTATAAGGCAGTGTGCTCCAAAACAGTGACAAAATTCGCATTTAGAAGATATAAGCATTCAAAGCTTGCAGTTCGTCACTTCCGCCAAAACGGCTCAACGTTTTTTTTTTGACGTCACATCGTACTTCAGCTTCTCATCAAACTTTCTGTCCAATCAAATGCTCTCTAGAATCCGAAGCCCCGCCCCCTACACTATAAAATAGACGCTGAAGCCGCGGCTGAAATCGGTCACTTGTCCACAGAATGAGTATTTTCTGTACAGTGAATGGCACGTAGTGCACTATATAGGGGACAGGGAACGATTCGAACAGTGTAAATATGCGCGAGACGCCGCAGACCACAAAATGTATCGGAGCTATTTGAATTCTACACAGAATGCTATATTTTATAGCAATATGGATGAGATTGTGGCTGGCATACCCTGCGGCTTTACGGAGCTCAACGGCTTAAATTAATCAAAAGTGACATTTATAATGTTACAAATGATTTCGATTTCAAATAAATGCTTTTCTTTTGAACTTTCTATTCATCTGTGAATCCTAAAAAAATAAAATGTATCACCGTTTCCACAAATATATGATGCAGTACAACTGTTTTCAACATTGATAATAATCAGAAATGTTTCTTGAGCAGCAAATCAGCATATTAGAATGATTTCTGAAGATCATGTGACACTGAAGACTGGAGTAATGATGCTGAAAATACAGCTGCGCATCACAGAAATAAATTACATTTTAACAGATATTCACATAGAAAACAGCTATTTTAGATAATAATAATATTTTATTTTTACTGTATTTTTAATCAAATAAATGAGTGAGCAGAAGAGACTTCTTTCAAAAACACTTACTGGCTCCAAACCTTGGAATAGTAGTGTATATAGTGCATATACTAAACAGACTGTCTGGAGGGAAGGAAGATTGGGTTCAGGTGTGACAAAAACTACACGGTGAGTCAATGTTGAGTCACAATGGAGACCAGGTGTGTGAGGCAGACACACACACACACTCACACGCACACTCACACTCACAATCACACACACACACACACACACACACACACATAGAGCTGAGTTTCTGGGCCCTCGGGCTCTGGTTTGAGCAATGCTGCGGCTGACATTCCCAGCTGAAGCAGATGTTTGTGAACTTTCTCCTGAATCCAAACCCTCAGGCTGTTTCTTCCAAACCCAGCAACCCAAACAATAAATACAACACAACTCGTTCTCCTCCTCCTGAGAGGAAAGACTGCGGCTAAAGAGAGGAGTTCAACAACTCCAACAAACACTACAATTAACTACCTTTCTTCAAGAATAAATTGTCCAAATAACACATTTAAAATGGGACAAATATTTTTCGGAGTAACTAAACACCATTACTACACTGTGCTGGAACTGTTATAATATTTTAACATTTTATGGCACTGAAAAAGAACATTTGAATATCAACCAATAAAAGAAAGATCACACAAATAATACATTTAAAATAAATTAATTAATTAAATACATTTAAAATAAAATAGAATTAAATTAAAAATAAAATCAGTTCATTTGCATGAATCACCTGAATAAATTGATTCACTTAAAAATTAAAAAATAAAATAAAATAAAATAAAATAAAATGCTGTAAATATCTAATTGAATGACAGCTAGGGAACATTTGAATATCAACCAATAAAAGAAAGATCACACAAATAATACATTTAAAATAAATTAATTAATTAAATACATTTAAAATAAAATAGAATTAAATTAAAAATAAAATCAGTTCATTTGCATGAATCACCTGAATAAATTGATTCACTTAAAAATTAAAAAATTAAATAAAATAAAATAAAATAAAATGCTGTAAATATCTAATTGAATGATTCTCAGCTAGGGTGGATTTGTTAAACTTTACCAGATTTAATTATACTTACTGCAATAAAAAAAAAAAAGAATAATTCATAAACTCACCTGGAAACATGCAGAATTTAATTAAATATGCTATAAAGTATGTTGCTTGTTAATTTACATGAATTATTTGAATGAACTGATTCACTAGAACAAATTAGAATTTCCAGTTCTATAAAAATGTTGCAAACAGGCTTTTTGGAATCAGTTGATTTACATTAATCATCTGAATGAGTTGATTCACTTGAATGAATATGTATTTCCAATGCTACAAAAATGTTGCAAACAAACTTTTTTTGATCAGTTCATGTACACGAATCATCTGAATGAATTGATTCACTGGAATGATTCAGAATTTCCAATGCTATAAAATGTCACAAATATACTTTTTTTTTATCAGTTCATTTACACAAATCATCTTAATTAATTGATTCACAGAAATAATTCATAATTTCCAATGCTATAAAATGGTGCAAACAAACTTTTTTGGATCAGTCCATGTACACAAATCATCTGAATGAATTGATACACTTGAATGAACATGGATTTCCAATGCTACAAAAATGTTGCAAACACACTTTTTTATCAGGTAATTTACACAAATCATCTGAATTAACTGATTCACTGAAATGATTGAGAATTTCCAATGTTATAAAATGTCGCAAACAGACTTTTTTTGAATCAGTTCATTTACATGAATCATCTGAATGAACTGATTCACTAGAACAAATCAGAATTTCCAATGCTACATATGAGGGTTTTTATCAGTTTGCAGGGTTGTAAAGCTGTACATGACTACTAGTTGGAAAACGTAGGTTATTACTGCAGATAAAGCAAGTTAATAGTGTCGTTTCTTTAAATTAGTCACTAACCAACACTTTTCAAAAAGCAGCCCGACAATATTTGGTTGACTTTGCATACGTCTCTGAGAGCGAGTCCGAGCTCTGGGGTATCATGGGAACCAGTTCATATCACAAGAGACCACATGCAATCACAAAGGCCAAGCAAAACCACATCAGCCGTAATCTGACCCAGCCTCAAAGTCATTGGCATTTGTTTTCTGAGCAAAGTCTGACTGACCCCTGCTTCGCTCGGGCTCTGTAACAGGACAGATATTACGTGGAGATGGGCTTTACTCTTTAAGCCTCTCTTCAGCATCCTCACCGGCCCAACGGGACACAATGGTCCCCATTATGACGGAGGCAAACCATCTGGATGGGAGCTTAACAGCGCTGTGTGTCGAGCAGGTAAGCGGCGCAGAGATCCTCCCTCAGGTGGGTCATCGGATCCGCTGTGGCTTCCTGCCCAGACTCAATGGCTCTGATTTTCATGTGTGGGAAAGAAAGCCAGAGAACAGAGGGACTCTGCAGAATCCCAGATGGGAATTTACCTAAACCACTGTGTGTGTGTGTGTGTGTGTGTGTATGTGTGTGTGTGTGTGTGTGTGTGTGCGCGTGTGCGTGTGTGTATGTGTGTGTGTATCAAATAGAGAACGAAAGTAAAATGAGAGCCATAGAGTATGAATTCACCTAACACCATGTCCTAACCAGGCTTGCTGTGACGGGTCATATTTTCGTTCTTACACTGAAAGCAAAAATACCGTACAAAGTAGTTAGAGATCATTATATCATTCAAGCAGCTTATTCAGCTGATAATTAGCCACTTAGAGATTAGCGGATTGGTCAATTAAAATAATAATAATAATAATAATTATTATTATTATTATTATTATTATTATTTATGCTATTGTATATATGAATACAAATTCAAATAATAATAATAATTATTGTTGTAATTATAATTATATTATTTCATATAATAAAATATAAGTATGATGTATATATTTAATAACTTCTTATTCTTATTCTTATCATAAATATATAGTATTATAAAATACATATAAATTAAATAAAAAACATAAATAATAATCATATGTTTTATTATTATTAATATTTGTATTTATTTTATTA
>NW_015664185.1:602816-612102 GCF_001515625.1 Sinocyclocheilus rhinocerous | reverse complement strand
TGGGAATAATAATTATCCTAATCCTAAGATTTTCCTAATCATTATTATTAATATTATTAATATTAATATTATTTTTATGTACAGCTATATAGTGCATCATTTTGGACCAATGAAATTTCATTGTGAGTGGAGCGGAATACAATGAAAATGAAAATAAAGTGACTGACAAAGTATAATGTCACTTGGCACAGCTGGATCAACTAACTGGATTAATATGAAAAGACAGGGTTTTTGCTCATAAATGTATCTGGTTGTGCACAGTTAGGACACGGTGTTAGTGATACAAGTCTTTCACGTGATAAAGTAACCCAAAATCTTAAGAATGGCGGACAGTTTGGAATTTCCTGCGGATAGACCCCACACACACCCCTGGCCAGAAGTGCCAGACGGAGGGCAAAACGCTCTCTTTCAAGCTCTCAATAGCAGGAAGAGCTAAATATACAGTGCAGTCTCCCTGGCAACACATTCAGTGCAGTATCGTGCCTTTGGGGTACAGCAAACACGTCGGAAAGACAAGCACCCTCTATAACAGGGCAGGGCCGCTGAAGCATTCCAAAACACACACGCTATTAGCCCTCACATGCAGCCGGTCGCAAGCCATAAAATCATGCCAGAGGAATGACAAGCTGTCTCTTCTGAAAATCTAAGCTCGTTGATGGTCCCAGAGTTTGCTGCAAGTGATAATTACCCACTGGACCACAACTGTCTGGAACCAGACCTGGCTCTTAAAGGGACAGTTCACCCAAAAATGAAAATTACCCCATGATTTACTCACCCTCAAGCCATCCTAGGTGCATATGACATTCTTCTTTCAGACAAATACAATCGGAGTTATATTAAATAATGTCCAGGCTAATCCATGAAACCTTAATCTCTAGCTTCCGCTAACTGTCATACACGCGTTCACGAGAGAGTGGCGTCCAGCGGATGACGTAGGAAGTAGGTGTAGCGTAAACTCCGGTGAGAATATGCTAGTCTCGCGAGAAACAAGTTTTGTTTACAGCAAAGGAAAACCAGTGTCCTCTTGGATTATATCGAAATCCTCCGACATTTTTCTTTACAAATCCTCGTTTTGTACTACTAATTTGCGACCGGTGTTTTGTTTCGCCGTCACTTCTGCGTTCGTCACTTCCGCGTTTGCCTACGTCTTACGTCATCCACTGGACGCCACTCTCTCATGAACGTGCATACGTAGCGGAAGCTAGAGATTAAGGTTTATAAAGTTGTAAATATGGATATTTTTCTTACACAAATGCATCGCGTCGCTTCAGAAGGCCTTTATTAACCCCCCGGAGCCTTGTGGACTTCTTTTATAATGGATGGGTGCAATTTTTTGGACTACAAATTTTGGGCTACCATCCTCTCCCATTATAAAGCATGGATTAGCCTGGACATTATTTAATATAACTCAGATTATATTCGTCTGAAAGAAGAAAGTCATATACACCTAGGATGGCTTGAGGGTGAGTAAATCATGGGGTAATTTTCATTTTTGGGTGAACTGTCCCTTTAAGGCCTCGGGCGACATGATTTGATAAAGGAAGCTTGTTCTGGTCTTGTTCTTGGTGGGAAAGAATCCCAAACAAGATGCTCTGCCGCATTCTTAAACCTGTTCTTGGAGGGCCACTGTCCTGCAGAGTTTAGCTCCAACCCTTTGGATAAAAGCATGTTTACTGATGTACAGTATGGTAACATTTATATTGATTAATTTGGCTATTATCCAAAGTGACTTATATTAAAGGTATGCATCTCAACAACCCAGCAAAACTGACAAGAAACTCATGTGTAGCATTGGAAATTCTGATTTGTTCTAGTGAATCAGTTCATTCAGATGATTCATGTAAATGAACTGATTCAAAAAAGTCTATTTGCGACATTTTAAAGCATTGGAAATTCTGAATCATTCCAGTGAATCAATTTATTCAGATGATTTGTGTAAATGAACTGATAAAAAAAGTTTGTTTGCAACATTATAGCATTGGAAATTCATATTCATTCCAGTGAATCAATTCATTCAAATGATTCATGCAAATCAACTGATTCAATTATATTGAAGGTATGCATTTCAACAGTTCATGCATTCCCTGGGAATCAAACCCATGATCTTGACATTGCTAGTGCCATGATTTGCTAAGGGAAACTTGTCCTGGTCTTGTTATTTGTGGGAAAAAATCCCAAACAAGATGCTTTGATATGTTTTTTTATGTACAGCAGGGTTGTGAAAACCTGTTCCTGGAGGGCCACTGCCCCGCAGGTGCAGGATTGGACACCCCTGATGTACAATATGGTGACATTTACATTTATGCACTTGGCAAATGCTTTTATCCAAAGTGACATTTTAAAGGTATGCATTTCATCAGTTCATGCATTCCTTGGGAATCGAAACCGTGATCTTAGTGTTACTAGTGCCATGATTTGATAAGGGAAGTTTGTTCTGGTCTAGTTCTTGGTGGGAAAAAATCCCAAACAAGATGCTTTGCCATGTTCTTTGTGTACAGCAACGGTACCCAAACTTGCTCCTGGAGGGCCACTGTCTTGCTCCAACCTTAATTAAACACACCTGAACCAACTAATCAGGGACTTCAGACTCACTAGAAACTTCCACACAAGTGTGTTCGAGCTGTTTGGCGCTAAACTCTGTAGGACGTTGGGCCTCCAGCAGCAGGATTGGACACCCCTGAGACTTACATTGCATTCAAGGTATGCATTTGATCAGTTCATGCATTCCCTGGGAATCAAACCCATGACCTTGGCACTGGAATGGCAAACCTCAAAAGAGTTGACAAAGCGTTTTTACCTGAGTTCTCTTTGTTGCTCCGTTTCTCGATGCCAGGAAAGGCCGCCTCCAAATCCAATTTTCCAAAACGAAATGCATAACCATTCATAAGTTTCTTGGGAAGGCCGCTACCGGATCCACCGGAGGACGACCGTGCCCGGTGGCCTTTAACCTGCAAGGCCTTGTTGGTACGTTCGAGAGATTTGGAGCGTCTCTCACCCAGACTGAACTCGGCGCTCTTGGATGGATGGACAGCGGGAGAACCGTTGCGAGATTCATCTCCTCCCAGCCATCCACGATCACAGGTTCTCCGAGGGATCGGATCCTTTGTGACGGAGCCGTGAGGCGCTCCTGGTTCAGATTCCGTCCCTTCCTCCAGAATTGATTCTGAGCTGGAGCCGAGGTTCATGGGGTTCTGCAGTGCCTCCATGTAGGACTTGCGGAAAAGCCGACGCGACTCGAAGGCCGCAGAGTCTCTGGGATGCCTCTTGCGAAGGCCGGGATTGCTAAGGTCTGTGCTGAACGAGAGGATTTTGTTGCCGATTCCGCCTCGAATGCATCCCTGATCTGGGCTGCCCAAGGTGGGTGTCTGGGGAAGGGAGTTGGGACTCTTTTGCAAGGGCGAATCCTCCGAGTGCAGGGAGCTGATGCCCATATCCGTGAGGCTCCCGCTGAGGACTGGCTCGGACACGGTGGACTCAGCGCCCAAGGAGTCTCGGGAACTGAGCGTTCCTGTGGATCCGTGGGTGCTGCAGGTGCTGAGCTGACCCCGCAGGGTCCCGCCGCTGCTCCGCGCCTGCATGATTGCGTCGGCAGTGCTGGTCACGAACAAAGGATTGACCACGTTCTTCCAGGGCGTTCGGTAAACCACAGCGCCGGTACTGAGGAGGCAGTTCTGGAGAGGGTGCAGGTTGCGCTCATGCGTTACATTCTGCAGGAACTCAGGTGTGAACACGCTGCCGTACATGCTCTCGGCCACAGGGATCTCTGCGATGGCTTGTCCGCTCCCTGACAGGCATTTTATGACCAGTTTGGCAGCCTTGCGGCCTAAGGGAACCACCTGCAGGTAGAAATCTCCCTGCCGTAGACGTACTTTATGCAGGGGTGCAAGTTGCAGAACCACCTTTTCATGCAAACACAGTGGCCATCCCTCGTGGTACAGCAACAGGCCTTTGAATCGCAGCTGTGGAAAATAAAAAGGATGAATTCATCAGATAAAAATGCCACTTTTCGTACAGGTACAAGCAACAATATGCAGTTATTTGCAGTTTGCAATCATTAATTTATTTCTGTCTTGAAGTAGATTTCAAGATACAAAAATACAATGATTTAAAACATTATGCAATTGTAAAATATATATTTTAAAGTGAAATGTGTAATTTTTGAGTCACCCAACAGAATTGCAAAAATGATACCTATTCTAAAACATAAAAAGGCAGCATACTGGCACAGTAACATAAAGGCTCTCAATTAGGGTGTCAGCAATTGACCATTTGAACCAGGGGGTTTATAGTAAATTAACCTAAAATTATTAGAAAAATCTTTTTCGTTAATTGGAATAAAATAAATGTTAACTGAAATAAAATAAAATAAAAACAAACTTTTTTTTTAATTTTAGCTCGTTCATTTCTCATTTTCATTTAGCTCAACTTGATGTACTAAAATTAAAACTGAAATAAAAATGTATTTAAATAATACATATAGGCGTATTTAAAATAAACAGAATTACAAAAAAAATTACAAAAACAAAATTACTAAAACTTTAACCAAAATTAAAAAGAAAATTAAAATTATAAAAATTAAAATTATTAAAATTATTTTTAAAAAATGTAATTTTTGTTAAAATCAGCAAATAAAATGAGAAAACTAAAACCTAAACCTAAAAACTAAAATTAAAATTAAAAAAGATTATGTAAAATTCCATGCAGGGACTCAAATCATTCAGCAAATAAATAAATAAATAAATGTATTTATTTATTTTGTGGTGAACAAACAGACCAATCTACTACAATGAATCAGACTGCACAATATTTTTTTTGAGAGAGATTTCTGCACAGGCTATACAGTGTGAAAAAGGCATTTTATCATGGTACATCAAAAAAGAGCTTCGCTATTTAGCTACTGTAATGCTACTAAAAAAACAGTTCATTTAGTAGCGTTGTTAGTGACTCCCTGACGCTGCTGTATAATGATACTGATGATGCAGCAGGAACATGTAAGTTTCAGCACGCTGTGACTCCCTCAAAGATCACGCCTGAGTTAAATGAGACTGCTGAGAGCCCTCGTCTCAGAGCAATAACAGCAGCGCTGAATACAGGAGCGTAAGGTTTCAGCTATGTGCTCACACAGCGCTAACCTGCAGAAATACAAAGCCTCCCTGAGCAGGTCTTTCATTTCAGCCTGATCCTCTTTGCCAAGTTCACTGCAGTGAGCTCACAACACGCTCTGTTTGGGCTGTTTATCACAGCAATACTGAACCCTCTTTCAGCCTGAAGTATTCCTCCTCCTCTCATGTTCCCACTCTCGCAAGATTTCTCTCTGGGAGACTTTAAATGGCTTGAACATGTTTAGCTGCAGCGCTATGGATTTCAACAACAATATCTGAAGAAGAGACAAAATAATAAAATATTCAGCAAACCTGCGTGAACCGCATTACCAGGCCACCAATACATAATATCGAGTTTAAAGATAGCGTGATGCATGATGAATTACCATGCTGTTCCCAAAATAAATAAATAAACAAACAAATAAAGAAATAAATTTTAATAGTTTTTATTCAACAAGCATGGATATTATGCATAATGTAAATACTTACATACATATATTAAAAAAACAACAACCAATCAAACAAACAAACAAACAAACAAAAATATTTATTTATTTGGATATGCACGTAAATGTATCATACATAATGCACATAAAACATTTATTTATTTATTTCCATGCTTGTCAAATAATAAAAACAGTGTTTTATTATATTATATTATATTATATTATTTATTTTGGACATGCATGTAAATTTATTATGCATAATGAAAATAAATGAATAATATGTTTTTTATTTGCATTATGCACAATACATTTGCATTCATATACTAAAAAATAAATAAATATTAGCTTGCACTATGCTACACAATGTCTGAAACTTTATTACGAGCACTTCTTGTGTTATTTGCCTCCATCATGGATTGCTTGTTGTATTCCTCATTTATAAGTTGCTTTGGATAAAAGCATCTGCTAAATTAATAAATGTAAATAAATAAATTAAATACTTCTAAAGCATTTATTAACCTTTGTTACTGTTTTAACATTTACTAATATATTAATAAATTAAAAAAAGTATTGTAGAATAATTATATTATATATAATATATATTTTACTATAAATAATAATATATTTGCTAAATTAAAAATAATGTGATCTATTAGCAGATATTGCCCACTGTTTTTATTGACTTTTTATTGAAATGCTTCTGTGAAAATGCGTCTGCTGAAGCTGACAGTACTCACACAGGCCTCCTGTTTTATTATCTGCAGGATTCTCTTGGCGGGCAGCAGGAAGTCAATGAAGCAGTGCAGGCCGTCTCCGCGGTACTGTCTCTCCACGACACTGAAGAGCTGCCACAGGACGGTGGCCGCCGACGCGCTGAACGGAGGATACAGAGCCGATAACACGCTCTGAATGCAGCGGTCCAACGACTCCGAGTCCTGCAACAGATCACATGACCAGAGTCATTCTCGGCTTTTACCACAAACATTTACTGTACTGTACATTGTTTGAGTTTTGTTATAAAATTGACAATATTTGAAAGCTCAAACTTTGTTTCATATCAAAAGCAATAAAGCTTATTGCGATTATTGGATAGAAGTTGCGCTACAAATAATGTTTAGTGAAAAAATAAAATAAAATAAAATAAAATAAAATAAAATAAAATAAAATAAAATAAAATAGGCAATGATTTCAGCTCAACAAAACTGTTTCGGCCAATACCTAAAATTCATTTTCAATTGCTGAAATTTTGTTGTCACTAATTTACTGTAGGACACATGAAGCATCACTTCCCGTCTTTATAGACCGAATCAAACACTAATGATCGTGCACACAGTGCGATAGAGTAAACGATGGCAGCATGTTGTTTTTGGTTTGGTTAGTGAGATGGTTTGATGGTCACAAGTTCAATCCCACAGTTCCCAGTTACAAACACAAACAGCAGGATGTCAGGAGGTCGCGGTACACTGATGAGACAGGAAACACCTGTCAATGTAGCGTCACCGACTGGACAATAACAGGCGGGATGGAAAATCCTGTCCATAATGCAGCACTACATCATATCTGTAGAGCAGAGGACTTTCCAACCGGATATGTATCACACTATCCTAAACTAACACAACCGTGACCTGGGACACTCAGCTTTAGGTTAAAGGGACAGTTCACCCTAAAATGAAAATGTGCTGTTAATTTACTCACCATCAGCCCATCCAAAATGTAGATGATTTTTTCTTTAGTAGAACAGTGAAGAAGATTTGGCAGCATGTTGTTTTTGGTTTGGTTAGTGAGATGGTTTGATGGTCACAAGTTCAATCCCACAGTTCCCAGTTACAAACACAAACAGCAGGATGTCAGGAGGTCGCGGTACACTGATGAGACAGGAAACACCTGTCAATGTAGCGTCACCGACTGGACAATAACAGGCGGGATGGAAAATCCTGTCCATAATGCAGCACTACATCATATCTGTAGAGCAGAGGACTTTCCAACCGGATATGTATCACACTATCCTAAACTAACACAACCGTGACCTGGGACACTCAGCTTTAGGTTAAAGGGACAGTTCACAGTTCAAAATGTGCTGTTTATTTACTCACCATCAGCCCATCCAAAATGTAGATGATTTTTTCTTTAGTAGAACAGTGAAGAAGATTTTTAGCTGAAACTGTGCTCCTTGCTGATTCATTAGTCAATGGCTACCAGCACTTTGAGAGTCAAAAAAGCACATCAGGCAACACAGAATGAATCCCCGTGACTCCTGATGATATATTGAGGTCTTATGAAATGAAACGATCAGTCTGTGCAAGAACCAGTGCAACTGGTTCATTCACTAGTTCATGTACGTAATCACACAATGACATAACATATACGCAATTATATTATTAAAGCACCCAATAATGAAGTGAAATGTGGATGTTTTATGTGTCTAAAGCATATAAAGTGAATAAACTAGTCTTCATCAGCTCACCGTGACTGTTGGAGGAACTGGAATATTGAATGATTCATTCATCATAGGATCAGATTCTCTGCTATTTCAGCTCATTTCCAGTCGGAGTGACTGTCAGGCGTCTGAAAGTAAGTTTTGATTGAGTAACTTGTAGATCTGTGCTGCTCGAGCCCTGAACTGTTTCAGGTGCTTCAGTCTGATTTGGTGAACTGGTTCAACTCACTAAAAAGAACCGGTTCAGAAGAATGATTCGTTTGTGAACCGAACATCACTCTGGACCGTTTGCCTGAGGTTCTGGATTACAGGTGATAATGTAGTAAATAATGTTTAGCTTCTTGCACAGACTGATCGTTTCGCTTCATAAGACCTCAATATATCATCAGGAGTCACGGGGATTCATTCTGTGTTGCCTGATGTGCTTTTTTGACTCTCAAAGTGCTGGTAGCCATTGACTAATGAATCAGCAAGGAGCACAGTTTCAGCTAAAAATCTTCTTCACTGTTCTACTAAAGAAAAAATCATCTACATTTTGGATGGGCTGATGGTGAGTAAATAAACAGCACATTTTGAACTGTGAACTGTCCCTTTAACCTAAAGCTGAGTGTCCCAGGTCACGGTTGTGTTAGTTTAGGATAGTGTGATACATATCCGGTTGGAAAGTCCTCTGCTCTACAGATATGATGTAGTGCTGCATTATGGACAGGATTTTCCATCCCGCCTGTTATTGTCCAGTCGGTGACGCTACATTGACAGGTGTTTCCTGTCTCATCAGTGTACCGCGACCTCCTGACATCCTGCTGTTTGTGTTTGTAACTGGGAACTGTGGGATTGAACTTGTGACCATCAAACCATCTCACTAACCAAACCAAAAACAACATGCTGCCATCGTTTACTCTATCGCACTGTGTGCACGATCATTAGTGTTTGATTCGGTCTATAAAGACGGGAAGTGATGCTTCATGTGTCCTACAGTAAATTAGTGACAACAAAATTTCAGCAATTGAAAATGAATTTTAGGTATTGGCCGAAACAGTTTTGTTGAGCTGAAATCATTGCCTATTTTATTTTATTTTATTTTATTTTATTTTATTTTATTTTATTTTATTTTATTTTATTTTATTTTATTTTATTTTATTTTATTTTATTTTATTTTATTTTATTTTATTTTATTTTATTTTATTTTATTTTATTTTATTTTATTTTATTTTATTTTATTTTATTTTATTTTATTTTATTTTATTTTATTTTATTTTATTTTATTTTATTTTATTTTATTTTATTTTATTTTTATTTAA
>NW_015664185.1:598371-602036 GCF_001515625.1 Sinocyclocheilus rhinocerous | reverse complement strand
AGAGTCAAAAAAGCACATCAGGCAACACAGAATGAATCCCCGTGACTCCTGATGATATATTGAGGTCTTATGAAATGAAACGATCAGTCTGTGCAAGAACCAGTGCAACTGGTTCATTCACTAGTTCATGTACGTAATCACACAATGACATAACATATACGCAATTATATTATTAAAGCACCCAATAATGATGTGAAACGTGGATGTTTTATGTGTCTAAAGCATATAAAGTGAATAAACTAGTCTTCATCAGCTCACCGTGACTGTTGGAGGAACTGGAATATTGAATGATTCATTCATCATAGGATCAGATTCTCTGCTATTTCAGCTCATTTCCAGTCGGAGTGACTGTCAGGCGTCTGAAAGTAAGTTTTGATTGAGTAACTTGTAGATCTGTGCTGCTCGAGCCCTGAACTGTTTCAGGTGCTTCAGTCTGATTTGGTGAACTGGTTCAACTCACTAAAAAGAACCGGTTCAGAAGAATGATTCGTTTGTGAACCGAACATCACTCTGGACCGTTTGCCTGAGGTTCTGGATTACAGGTGATAATGTAGTAAATAATGTTTAGCTTCTTGCACAGACTGATCGTTTCGCTTCATAAGACCTCAATATATCATCAGGAGTCACGGGGATTCATTCTGTGTTGCCTGATGTGCTTTTTTGACTCTCAAAGTGCTGGTAGCCATTGACTTATGAATCACCAAAAACCACGGTTTTCAGCTAAAAATCTTCTTTACTGTTCTACTGAAGAAAAAATTTAATCTACATCTTGGATGGTCTGAGGGTGAGTAAATTAACAGCTAATTTAAATTTTTGGGTGAACTATCCCTTTAAATAGTCTTTAACTTGTTTGAGTTGAGTTGCAGACGGGGAAAAGCCCAGGAAAAATCCCCCTTTAACTCTCGCTGTTTGTTCTGCTCTGTTGGCCTTGTATTACACAATGACAATGTCCCGTCCACATGCGGTCACTCCTCCACAGGGCAGCCATTGTTTCGTTCTCCTGCAGAAAGTCTTTATTGGTGCTCTAGGAAACTAAATCACTCAGCCACATTAGCTGCGCTGCGGCTAAGGAATAATCACAGCGCTCAAACTGCAGGGAAGAGCAGAACCGCCGTTTGGAGGAAAGGTTAACAATGGGAGGAAAGGCAACATGATTTCTAACATAGTTAAACAGTACTTTTTTAGGTTACTGTGGCAGGCTACAAAAGAAGTGATGTGACGTGCAGCCATGTATGGTGTCCCATACTTGCAATTTGTGCTCTGCATTTCTCCCATCCAAGTGCACACACACAGCAGTGAGTAGTGAACACACCGGGAACACACACCTGGAGCAGTGGGAAGCCATATTTGCTGCGCACCCGGGTCTCACCTCAGTCGTGGTTTTGAGGGTGGAAGAGATCGCTGTACATTCATTCCCCCCACCTACAATCCCTGCTGGTACCGAGACTCGAACCCTCGACCTTTGGGTTACAAGTCCGACTCTAACCATTAGGCCACGACTGCCAAAAAATAGCCACAAAATAGCAGCTTGGGCAGGGCAGGATTACGGACCGGTCCAGTGGGACGAGGGCCTCGGGGCCTCTGGGCCTCAGGCCACGTGACTCAAGACTGCCAAATTAAACTGAATAACACACACACACACATGTATATATTTATAATTGAGCAATATCACACAAATAGCTGTGCGATATGGCTGTATTTCGGCCCGGCTGTGATTCGGCCGCAGGTAATTATATCTGTGCCTATATACAGCCATATCTCACGTCTACGAGTGTGATATTGCGTTTATACAACAGTTCGACAGCACGAGTGTGCAAATATATAAGAAAAAAAAAACAACGAAGTGTATCTAAAAACCCTATTTTGTGCAGAAATACTTCCTTCCGCAACGGATTCAAATAGTTTGTCAGTTTAACAGCTGAGCTCAAGATCCGTTACTAATTCAAGAACATTACTTTAGAACTTTAGTAAAGAAGGAACGTTGAGTTGCTTCATTGAAAAGCTGTGCGATATGGCTGTATTTCGGCCCGGCTGTGATTCGGCCGCAGGTAATTATATCTGTGCCTATATACAGCCATATCTCACGTCTACGAGTGTGATATTGCGTTTATACAACAGTTCGACAGCACGAGTGTGCAAATATATAAGAAAAAAAAAACAACGAAGTGTATCTAAAAACCCTATTTTGTGCAGAAATACTTCCTTCCGCAACGGATTCAAATAGTTTGTCAGTTTAACAGCTGAGCTCAAGATCCGTTACTAATTCAAGAACATTACTTTAGAACTTTAGTAAAGAAGGAACGTTGAGTTGTTTCATTGAAAAGCTTATTGTATCACTGTATTAAAAGCTCACTGTATTATGTGGAGTATGATGAGAGACTGACTGAGCGAGTGTGATTACCTGCATCAGATACAGCATTCATTATTCAGCTCAATCTCATATTCACAATAAAACATTAGTTTGAATGTCCGCTAAAGAAAGCGATATCTTTGTCATACTGTCCTTTCATCTGTTAAGGTTGATTTCCGATGACAGCGCTGCTCGGTGCATTTGCATCTTACAAGCTGTTATTAAGTCAAAATAACTTCCATTTCAGTCTCTTTCAATATAAAAGTATTTACCGCTGACTCGTAAAACAGTCTCTTGTTGCCATCTAAAGGCGGAATAATGTCAATGTTTCACACACTGTTTCCCAATACTAAATACTACTATTATTTATATAAAAGAATAATAATTTAAAAGTTGCTAGGCAATTCAGTCAAAAGTATAAAGACAGCGTTCTGATATAAGATACAGCATTGAAATTATATAAAATATAACGTGATGTGATTTTGCTCTCAGCCAAAACTATTTGCTCTGGAACAAATAATAGATTAATGAGACCAAAGACTACCCGTTAGATTTACCCAAAACGAATTACATCTCATGTTTAACCACTATGGTTAAGCGCTGAACTGCCGCTGACACCCTGGAGCTCACATCTCCGAAAACGTCGAAACAAATCTTCAAATAGACGTTATTTATCTATCTATATAATCATATTTATTTATTTATTATTGATATATTATTTTTTTTGTGTGTTTGTAAATATAAATGCGAGTTAATTAACACACACACACACACACACATACACACACACGCATATATATAAATATAATTTAATCAAATAATATTTAAAATTTGATTCAAAAATTAAATTATATACATTTTTAAAGTTTATTTAAATTACATTCATTAAAACAATTTAAAATTTTTTAAAACATTTTATTATATTAATTTTTTTCAAGATAAATATTTATTTTATATTAATTAATATTTAAGTTTTTGCATGTGTTTTGCATGCATTTTTTACAAGTAATATATATATATATAAAATCAATCAAAATAAAACATTTAAAAATGTATATTTTTATTTCATTTTATTCATTTTAATATGTACATTTTAAGACACCCCTACTAAACAATGTTTTATTTTGAAAATATATTTATATGTTCACATATATTCAATACATATTCAAAAGTATATAGAATATGAACATTATCAAGACACCCCTTCTAAATAACCTTTTATTCTGACTTCCTTTTATAGGGTTCAAAGATTAAAGAATGTGGTTTGATGCCCCTCTAAAGGGTTCTGGCACGAGTGGGGTCTGAACACCGGCCC
>NW_015664185.1:591407-593628 GCF_001515625.1 Sinocyclocheilus rhinocerous | reverse complement strand
ATGATGCAACAGTTTGTGTAGTGCGAGAGTCAATGTAATGGAAAGTGTGACCTCTGATGGCAAGCAGACGGAAGTTCATGAACCGGATTCGTGACAGATATACAGCATTAAAGTTACGTAAAATATAACGTGATGTGATTTTGCTCTCAGCCAAAGCTATTTGCTCTGGAACAAATAATAGATTAATGAGACCAAAGACTACCCGTTAGATTTACCCAAAACGAATTACATCTCATGTTTAACCACTATGGTTAAGCGCTGAACTGCCGCTGACACCCTGGAGCTCACATCTCCGAAAACGTCGAAACAAATCTTCAAATAGACGTTATTTATCTATCTATATAATCATATTTATTTATTTATTATTGATATATTATTTTTTTTGTGTGTTTGTAAATATAAATGCGAGTTAATTAACACACACACACACACACACATACACACACACGCATATATATAAATATAATTTAATCAAATAATATTTAAAATTTGATTCAAAAATTAAATTATATACATTTTTAAAGTTTATTTAAATTACATTCATTAAAACAATTTAAAATTTTTTAAAACATTTTATTATATTAATTTTTTTCAAGATAAATATTTATTTTATATTAATTAATATTTAAGTTTTTGCATGTGTTTTGCATGCATTTTTTACAAGTAATATATATATATATAAAATCAATCAAAATAAAACATTTAAAAATGTATATTTTTATTTCATTTTATTCATTTTAATATGTACATTTTAAGACACCCCTACTAAACAATGTTTTATTTTGAAAATATATTTATATGTTCACATATATTCAATACATATTCAAAAGTATATAGAATGTATATTTTTATTTCATTTTAATATGTACATTTTAAGACACCCCTACTAAACAATGTTTTATTTTGAAAATATATTTATATGTTCACATATATTCAATACATATTCAAAAGTATATAGAATATGAACATTATCAAGACACCCCTTCTAAATAACCTTTTATTCTGACTTCCTTTTATAGGGTTCAAAGATTAAAGAATGTGGTTTGATGCCCCTCTAAAGGGTTCTGGCACGAGTGGGGTCTGAACACCGGCCCAGGCTTGAAGATCTTTTGCACAACATGTTTTAACCTGAAAACTTTAGTGTTTGGTCTAAACTACAAGCTGTATTCAGGACGGCCTGCATATCAGTCTCAGTGCACCCACCCAAAACACCACTTTCAAAGCCTGAGAAGACTAAACATACAGCTGGAAGACAGCACTGGATGGAGGACTTCAAGAAAGCTGGAGATAAGTCTGGCTTTGAAGATGAAAGATTAAATAAGACTGGGCAGAAGAGAGCTTCAGATGCATTTCCATAACCTTGAAGAAGTTATTTCACCTGGCTGAAGCCAGTAAAAGAGCTTTTAATAGCAGCCAAAGCACAAGTGTGGCTCAGAGGAGATGTGTGTGGGATCTGTGAGGATCTGCCCTCTTTGATGGTGTTTATGGTGATGGTGGAGTTGCTGGATCAGACCCAGACCCGCAATTGTATCTAAATGACGTGGAGTCCAGGTGCCTCGCTGCTGCTCTGCTCTCGATTAAAACAGACGGACATCTGCTTCAAAACCGCACGAGTCAAACATCTCCATTCCTACTGCTCACACTCATGACCTGAACTGCATCATTTGCACCAAAATCATGCAGCTTGTTGAGGAAAGGTTGACTTTTTTAAAGTGACCAGACTTCCACAAAAAAAATTACACAGACTTACATTGAAGGAGAGACCAACATTAAGAAACCATCTAGCAATCATTCAGAACACCATAGCAACACCCTAGCAACCATCTAGAGCACCATAGCAACTACCTAGAACACCATAGCAACAAAAGAATACCCCAGAAACCTAATAAAAAAGTTTGGAATAATTAAGATTTTTTAATGTTGTCTCACAAGGCTGCATTTATTTTATCAAAAGTTTTATTTTATTCAAGTATGTGAATATGTAGTAAAATGTAATTTATTTCTGTGATCAAAGCTGTATTTTCAGCATCATTACTCCAGTCTTCAGTGTCACATGATCTTCAGAAATCATTCTAATATGCTGAAAAATATATTGTTTGACATGTATTGACGTAAAAATCTCCCTTAATTCTTTAATATTTTAATATATAATAAAAATTATATATTATTTCATCATATATATTTTTTAACTATATACACACATATATATATATATATATAT
>NW_015664185.1:590636-590999 GCF_001515625.1 Sinocyclocheilus rhinocerous | reverse complement strand
ACTTAATAAAATAAGCATGATTTTTTTTTAAGGTTTCTTTGACTTCTATGACTTTTACAGGCGTGGAAACCACAATTTTAAACTTTTCCAAGAGCGTGGGAACTCTGAACAGACCACTAAAGATGCATTTTTAACAAATCATTGCTACCACTGATGCTCTAATAGAGCTGAGCTCCACTCAAACACCTTTTACTGCAATGCAAACATACAGTCAGTAAGCAGGAGCTGTGAATTCCCAAACGTAGCCGCTCTAAACGACCCTGGCAGTCTGACGGGAAGGGCATCTGTTGGACTGTGTTTCTCCGGTGTGTTTTGTGGGTCAGGAAGACAAAGGCCTCGCGCACCAGCTCTCCAGCGTAGCAT
>NW_015664185.1:588337-590395 GCF_001515625.1 Sinocyclocheilus rhinocerous | reverse complement strand
TTCATTTTAATATGTACATTTTAAGACACCCCTACTAAACAATGTTTTATTTTGAAAATATATTTATATGTTCACATATATTCAATACATATTCAAAAGTATATAGAATATGAACATTATCAAGACACCCCTTCTAAATAACCTTTTATTCTGACTTCCTTTTATAGGGTTCAAAGATTAAAGAATGTGGTTTGATGCCCCTCTAAAGGGTTCTGGCACGAGTGGGGTCTGAACACCGGCCCAGGCTTGAAGATCTTTTGCACAACATGTTTTAACCTGAAAACTTTAGTGTTTGGTCTAAACTACAAGCTGTATTCAGGACGGCCTGCATATCAGTCTCAGTGCACCCACCCAAAACACCACTTTCAAAGCCTGAGAAGACTAAACATACAGCTGGAAGACAGCACTGGATGGAGGACTTCAAGAAAGCTGGAGATAAGTCTGGCTTTGAAGATGAAAGATTAAATAAGACTGGGCAGAAGAGAGCTTCAGATGCATTTCCATAACCTTGAAGAAGTTATTTCACCTGGCTGAAGCCAGTAAAAGAGCTTTTAATAGCAGCCAAAGCACAAGTGTGGCTCAGAGGAGATGTGTGTGGGATCTGTGAGGATCTGCCCTCTTTGATGGTGTTTATGGTGATGGTGGAGTTGCTGGATCAGACCCAGACCCGCAATTGTATCTAAATGACGTGGAGTCCAGGTGCCTCGCTGCTGCTCTGCTCTCGATTAAAACAGACGGACATCTGCTTCAAAACCGCACGAGTCAAACATCTCCATTCCTACTGCTCACACTCATGACCTGAACTGCATCATTTGCACCAAAATCATGCAGCTTGTTGAGGAAAGGTTGACTTTTTTAAAGTGACCAGACTTCCACAAAAAAAATTACACAGACTTACATTGAAGGAGAGACCAACATTAAGAAACCATCTAGCAATCATTCAGAACACCATAGCAACACCCTAGCAACCATCTAGAGCACCATAGCAACTACCTAGAACACCATAGCAACAAAAGAATACCCCAGAAACCTAATAAAAAAGTTTGGAATAATTAAGATTTTTTAATGTTGTCTCACAAGGCTGCATTTATTTTATCAAAAGTTTTATTTTATTCAAGTATGTGAATATGTAGTAAAATGTAATTTATTTCTGTGATCAAAGCTGTATTTTCAGCATCATTACTCCAGTCTTCAGTGTCACATGATCTTCAGAAATCATTCTAATATGCTGAAAAATATATTGTTTGACATGTATTGACGTAAAAATCTCCCTTAATTCTTTAATATTTTAATATATAATAAAAATTATATATTATTTCATCATATATATTTTTTAACTATATACACACATATATATATATATATAATGCATTTTTAACAAATCATTGCTACCACTGATGCTCTAATAGAGCTGAGCTCCACTCAAACACCTTTTACTGCAATGCAAACATACAGTCAGTAAGCAGGAGCTGTGAATTCCCAAACGTAGCCGCTCTAAACGACCCTGGCAGTCTGACGGGAAGGGCATCTGTTGGACTGTGTTTCTCCGGTGTGTTTTGTGGGTCAGGAAGACAAAGGCCTCGCGCACCAGCTCTCCAGCGGAGCATGAAGTCTGAAGCCGTGGGAGTGAAGCAGGAGCGAGTGGCTCTGCTGATGGAGCGCAGGTTACTGAGAGCCGCCTCATACGTACAGGTGTCAAAGCAGCTTTAACGCCTCTCTAAAGCATCTGATGACAAATGCATGATTGTGGAGAGGGAAAAACACAATGGGTCGGCAGCAGGGGTCCGACGACTCGGATACGTGATGCTGAACTGAACTGGCTATTTAAAAAACATCTGTGAAGACATCAGAAAGCTTCCTGAACTGTTTACAGACTTGCTGTGTTCTTCTAAAAATAAGTGAATACATATTTACGTTTATCCATTTAGCAGGTTTTATCCAAGAGACTTACAAATGAGAAATGCAACAGGCAATTTAAGGAGATTTTTTTTTATTATTATTTTTTTAATACATTTTTTTTTTTTTTTGGATTCAGTTTTTCCATTTTTTTTTTTTTTC
>NW_015664185.1:585482-588327 GCF_001515625.1 Sinocyclocheilus rhinocerous | reverse complement strand
GTCTACTGATGGAATGTCCATTGACTCTCTGAGGACAAAAGCCACACGCAGCTGCTCTCAAACAGGTTCTGTAGTGAATCTCCGAGCGATGACACAACAACACAAACACACAGAGCAAACCCAGAGCTCACACAGACACCGCAAGCAAACGATCAGTGATTACGAGACGAGTTAAAGTGCTGTAATTGAGGGATCAATTCAAGACGCCGCTCCCATGATGTCTGGATTACAGCTCAAAAGACTAAACCGAGTCCTAATGCCACTCATTACCAAACAGTTCGAGTCAAACTATGTTAACACTGTGCTTACAGACTAGCTGCCTCAAAACATGGATCAGTATATCCCTGAACAGCCATTAGAATTAGCACAGGATTCCTGAAAACTCCAGTCCAGACAACAGAGTTTGTTTCAAAGCAGCTTCACAGTATTAAATGGAAAAATAACAGAATCAATCATGCAAACTTTCTAAGCAATAGTGTCATTATTCATCTCAATTCAGGTCAGTGTTGATTCAACTCAATTCAAAAACCACGTCAATGTTGCAAATTTGTCAATTATGAACAAATTTGATTCAGCTTTAAAGCAGAAGGCAATTGTGACACCCAATTCAGATAGTGTCAGTGCTGTCAAATCTATAATATTACTGAATTTTAAGTGTATTTTAAACAAAACGACAACCAAAAAGTCATGTAAATATGGTTATGATGGTGCATTTCCTCATTTGCAACTCACTTTGGATAAAAGCATCTACTAAATGAATAAATGTAAATATACCGCACTATAGTCACAGTATTTTTTGTAAGTGATTTTATTTTAGTGTCATAGTTTTCGTTAATAATTTGAATTAGATTTTTTTCTTACATTTTCTGCTTTCATGTTAATTTCAGTTAAAGTTTTAGTCATTTTTAAAAAAAATATGTCTATAAAGTTTTAATTAATTTGTATTTCAGTTTTAGGTTTTTTAGTACATCAAGCTAAACTAAATGAAAATGAGAAACGGTGCCTTGGAAGCTAGCTGAAATAAAATAAGAGCAAGTTTTTATTTTATTTCACTTAACTTTTATTTTATTTAAAGTATCAAAAATGTTTTTATTTATGGTTTCAGTTATCTATAATAACCCTGCTGTCAGGAAAGACGTTTTCCTGTTTGATAGGACCATCACAATCCCAATAGAAAGTGGTGAACGCTTTCTTCATTTAAAGTTCAATGCGATTCATAAGCGATGTCGAATGCAACCCGCAGCAGTGCGGCGCTTACCTTTATACTCAGGTAATTATCGCAGCTCCGCGACTTCTCTCTGGAGTGCATAGTGCTCCGCGTCCGCATTCAGGGCTCAAGAAAGTAGATAAACCATAAATATGCAAATAAATAAATAGGTTAAGTTGATTAATCCAGTATAAGTCCATGCAGAGAGCGATTTGGGTCCTCTGTGCCCATGACTGGGTCAGCCGGTGTGTCTCTGCACTAGTGGGAAGTTTGAGAGAGAGACAGAGAGAGAGAGCTTCGGCCCTCCTCCCAGCGTGACTCCTGCGGCCTCTCCCTGCTGGATAATGCATACTGATGCAATTTCCTTTAGCGCTGAGAAAACACACCATCTGAGCTGCACACAGGCACAACAACACCCCCGTCCACAAGTGCCCTGCAGGGGAACAAACCTTTACTACCCCCTCCTCTCTCGAGCGGCCGGAGCCTCCCCCTCTTTGTCTCGACAAAACAAATGCACTAGAGGGTGAGTAATTTATGGGCTAATTTTCATTTTTGGGTGAACTAACCCTTTAACTTGAAATACTGAGCAAGCCAACTCAATCATCTTGATTGGAAAGCAGACTGGAAAGAGTTTGTGTAAATGCTGAGGATCTGCATGCTTGTCTGCGTGCGGCACACCTGCGGCGAGCGCGTGGAAAGCGTGAACATGTCCACACACTGCCATGGATTGTGTAACTCCAAACATGTCAGAGTCGTCCATTACCACCCTAAAGATCCACCAGACCTCAACCAGGTCACGCTAAGCCGAGAGAATCATGTTAAACGTCTGGATGTGCACACAGGAGCCAGTGTGCTGTGGCTAATCATGTTAGAAGAGCTGGATTCGTGACACACAGCATTAGTCACATGACATCTCTGAGTCTCAAGGATTTAAGTCAAACTCAGCTGATATCATAATATAAGCCAACTCAATCATCTTGATTGGAAAGCAGACTGGAAAGAGTTTGTGTAAATGCTGAGGATCTGCATGCTTGTCTGCGTGCGGCACACCTGCGGCGAGCGCGTGGAAAGCGTGAACCTGTCCACACACTGCCATGGATTGTGTAACTCCAAACATGTCAGAGTCGTCCATTACCACCCTAAAGATCCACCAGACCTCAACCAGGTCACGCTAAGCCGAGAGAATCATGTTAAACGTCTGGATGTGCACACAGGAGCCAGTGTGCTGTGGCTAATCATGTTAGAAGAGCTGGATTCGTGACACACAGCATTAGTCACATGACATCTCTGAGTCTCAAGGATTTAAGTCAAACTCAGCTGATATCATAATATGTTTTTGTAAATATTTGCCACAGTTCATCATTATGATGTAATCTGAATCTATACAACCTAATGACTTGTTTAAGCAATAGTTCAGCCTCACTCTACAGTACATGCAGCTCTTTGACAGTTTATAGTCACTAAAAACACCATAAAAGTCAAATATGTGTGTCTGTTCCTCTCATAAAGGTATCATATGACTTTGGAAGACTTGGGATATTGTGCCAGTGTATCATTGCAATATTATTATAGTTTTTATCAATAGTTTGAATCAGTTTTTATTTATTTTCCATTTCCGTTTATATATATACATATATA
>NW_015664185.1:560652-584979 GCF_001515625.1 Sinocyclocheilus rhinocerous | reverse complement strand
CATATATATATATATATATATATATATATATATAAATTAGTATTTTAGTTTTAGTTATTTTAGTACTTGAAGTTAAACTAAATGAGAAATGTTGTTTTAGCAACAATAAAATACGTTTTTATATTTTATTTCAGTTAATTAAATTTTTTTTAATAGTTAATTTTATTTGTTTATTTTATTTCAAGTGACAAAAAAGTTTTTTTTTTAATGTTTTTATTTTAATTTCAGTTTTAGTTAACTACAATAATGCTGTATTGTGCACAACTGATATGGCCAACCGTTATGATGCACTTATAGTTTTTTTTTTTACATTCATTGTCACTATGAACTGCTGATATATGGAAAAGAAAAATTTTCACACATTCATGCATTTGGCAGATGCTTTTATCCAAAGCAACTTACATTGCATTCAATGCATGCATTTTATCATTTCATGAATTACTTCGGTATCGAACCCACAACCTTGCGCCACTGTTTGAGCTATAGGACCTCCATGAGGACTCTTACAGATCTGAGGATGAGTAAATAATGCTGAAATATTCCTTTAAACAATGGCCAGTTCAAACAGTAGGTCATGGGTTTGATTCCCAGGGAATGCATGAACTGATCAAATGTAGACTATAAATGCAATGTAATTTGCTTTGGATAAAAGCATCTGCCAAATGCATAAATGTAAATGCAATGAGAAAAGCATCATATTGACATTGCACTAGTTGAATTTATGCGCACACACACACTAAAACAGGACACAGGAAATGCCTCTGGTATCTGATGGATGTATTTAAGGTTTTTAATAAACACTGATCTCCTATCTCTTCAGGCATCCAGTCTAAAGCCATAATTCATCCTGTTCTCCACTAGAGGGCTGTTCTTCACAAAATCAAGACTACCTTCACAAATCAACTTCATATTGTACAAAATCTAATTTTAATTGTCCAACTCCTGCTGAAGAACTACAATACCTGTAGTGCTTTGATGAATTGCTTTGTTCCTCTTTTGTAAGTCGCTTTGGATAAAAGTATCAGCTAAATGCATAAATATAAATGTAAATTACATACAATCCTAAAGATCCACCAGAACAAAGGGAATCAGAGAAGACACTATTATTATGGAAACAGGAATCACACTAAAAGAGCTCAGCACTGCAAATTATGCAACTGTACCAGTCTTCTTAAACTCTTGAACATTTATTTGTAATTTGTCTCAATATTTTGCAATAAACTTATCTAATAAAATATAAATAAATAAATACCGACTAAGTATATATAAATATATTTATTTTTGTATTGCAAAAGTCTATTGCAAATTATTTAGAAATATATATATATAGTATTTTATACTTATAATAAATAACACTGAATTAATTAATTAAAATGAAATAACATTTTAATTAATTAATTAAAATATATTTTTATTATATTTAGATATTCCATTAATTAATTGAAATATAATATCACACAAATTTTATATATTTTTATTTTTTTTATTATATCTAATTATATACAACATATTTCATATCTATAATTAAAAGTATTGAATTGTCTTGTAATTTCTGATTTGATTATATAATTCGCAATGCTTGATGCAGTAGGGTAGCGAGTCAGCCCCGGGCCCATATGCAAAAAATTTGTACGGGCCCCCTCAAACGTTATGGGCTCCAACTCCAACTAAGTTAACTTAACTTAGGCCCTATTGTTGATTTTTCTGAAGTAAATAACGTTACGTGAATCGTGACTATTCACAAGCTGTTTTATTTACGGTATAGGCTAATGCTTGGAAATGATGTTTAAAGTTTTCAAGTCCATTTATTATTTGTAGCACGCAAGCCACTCAATAATCGCAGCTTTGTGCGTTGTTACTACAAAGTCTCAGCCTTTTAATTCAATTTAATACAAACGAATGTCTCATGAATCGATCAGAGTTTTAAAAAAAGTCAAAAGAATTATGCCACAGACTTTTTTTTTTTGGAGGAGGCCTATAGGTGGAATTTTCACATTAACTTCACGCAATACAACATGATTTTATTATCGTAATTTTTACTTTATTCTTAAAATATTATGCCGTTAATCTTATTTATTTCGTTATTTTTAAACGTGGCACAAAAATACTGCAGTATAGGCTACTGAATTTTTAAAAAATAGTGAGGGGATATTTGAATTATTTGTTAATAAACTAATGTTTTCTGAGTCAATGTTGCAAAAATGAATGAACTCCTCATTGGACGTGCCTTTAGAGAGAAATTCATCTTTAGAGATTACATAATGATAGAGTTTTTGTTTTCGATTTGAATTATTTCGTTTTAAAATAGTAATTTAGAGCATTCTATAGATATATTTATCATGTCTGTGAAGCGCTCCTGCGCAAGACCAAGACGACAGAAAGCGCATCCTGTTTGTTTTCCTTATTTTACTTGTTTTCCTTATTATTTAAAAAAAAAAAAAATGCAAGTGATCGCGCTGGCGCCGCCATGTCCTGCAGAGCGCACTTTAGCTTCCACTCTCCGCGAATGTTCCAAACATATTTCTAAAATAACTTAATAAAGAAACAAAAATAAATATGACCACTTTGCCATTAAAAACCAAAACTGAACTATTAATAGCTGTGTAATGGGGACGAGAGAGAGAAAAACGTCACGGTATCCAGTCTCGGGCCGAGAATTCTCATAAGCTGTTGGACAAGGGCCGGGGCCGGGCCCTTGCAGGGCTCTATTCGTTCCCTCGTTTCAATTAAAAGTTCCCAGCGGGCCCTCAAACTGCCCGGGCCCATATGCACCTGCATACCCTGCATGCCCAGACGCTACGCCACTTGCTAATTGGGATGAAGAGCTAATTCAGTCACAACGGATGCGAAGTACACAGTCTTGTAGATTTCTTGCTGAAAACAAACATAATGTTGTGATTTGGTTCAGTTCCAGGTTTAAAACTTCTACGGAGAATATGGATGGATAGGAGAACCCTGTTGCGCTCAATTGCAGTTTCCTTCAAGTAACTTGCAGACCAACATGCAGTGCATGCATGGATTTGACTTATCTTATCTTGAGTGACTCAAGTTTAGAAGTCAAGAAGCACTAGAGAATCTACACAGTAGCTGTCCAATCCATAAGCACTGCTTTGGTACATCAAGCTGCAAGATGTTTTTCTTTTTTGCAAATTAACAAGAACTCAACCAAGAACGAAAATATGATCCATTACAAAGTTAAAGTCCTGCTAAGTCTGTCTGTTGGCGCATTAACAGATGCTCACAGCAGCATTATTTTGCCTGTGCAAACAGGTAAGGATGAGGAATATAAACAGGAGGAGAGGCATCTGTCACGTTATTTCTTGTTTTTCAAAAGGAGCTGCTGAAAATATCTCGAAATACGGTCTTTAAACTTGGAAAGCCCATTTTGTGAGATGCAGAAAAACAGATAAGGGCCTCCCCGGTGACAGCGGCATCTGATAACACATCTAACATAAATTAGTCCGATGACAGCCACAGCAGCCCTGCTCGCTTTCCCATAATCATAAATCATGTGTGCGATAAACAGCCCGTGTCCATCATGAGTCATGACCTACAGAAGCAGAAAACAACTCTCCATCCAAACATCGTCTCTAAAACAACCCGAGAGAATCAATGAGATGTGACTATTACAACGTACATTTATATATATATGACATTCGTCTTCTGGAGAGAATGAGATAATGACTAGATGAGTGAATCTAATGAAAGCTATCAAGAACAGATCCTGGTCATATTTCATGCTAAAATCTAAAGAAAGAGATATGAAAGTTATGGTTGCTGCTTCAGTGTAATTTTAGTATTATTTATAGTTTTTATCAATGTTTTTAATTAGGTAAATTTTTATATTTTAAATTTAAAATGTATTTGTATTTGTGTGAATATTTTGCAATAAATGTTGGCAATGAAATCTAAATGAATAAAAAATTTATTTATTGATTATTAATTTTTTTATTTCATTGCAAAATTCTATGACAAAATTTTATATATACAGTATATATATATATATAGTGTGTGTGTGTGTGTGTGTGTGTGTTATTTTAAACATATAATCAATAGTCAAAAGGCAATGTTGTAGCCATTTAAGAAAATGTATTTTTGTTTTATATTTATGTTTAAATATGATTTGTTTTGTTTTGTTTTATTTAATCTGTTAATTATGAAAGAAAATATATATATATATGAAAGAAAATTATATGAAAATTACGGTTGCTGCTTCAGTGTAGTTTTGGCATTTTTTAATAGTTTTTATAAATATTTTTAATTAGGTTTATTTTTGTATTTTAAGTTTTCGTTTTAATTATAGTTTAATTTTCAGCAATTTTGTTATGCACTTTTGTCACTTTTATTAGTTTTGTGTTTTAAATATTACTATTTAGGTTTCATTTACTTTTAATTCAGTTTTAGTTTTACTTTTTTATTTTTTTATTAGTAATTGTAGTGCTTCAAATTAAACTTATTTCAGTTAGTAGCCAAGGCAACATTTCTTAGTTTCGCTTAGTTTAAGTTTATTTATTTATTTAATTTATTTAATGATATTTTATATTTAGCCAAGGCAACATTTCAAAATTTTGTTTTGTTTAGTTTAAGTTTTTTTTTTTTCATATTTAATATATATTTATTTCATTGATTTCAGATGTATATCAATTAACATTTTTTAAATAGGTTTTAGTTTACGATAATAACCTTGTGCCGCTTATATCATATAGAAACAGCATCTATTCAATTCAGAACTACCAAGTAGAAAATGCTGCAAATTTAACTCACGTTTGCCGATGCTCTGCTGCTAACAGAAAGAGTTAAAGCCCAATATTGATAACTATTTTGTTTACTATTACCATAAATGCATTTACACACACTTCTTTTCTCTAGCTTGCTTCCTAATCTAGCTGTCTATAAAGACCTGGCATTATATATTTTGCTCTTCTTTTGTAAGTCGCTTTGGATAAAAGCATCTGCTAAATGCATAAATGTAAAAAAAAAAAATTGCTCTAACTACACTGAAAGAACATGATTGCAGCAGCGTGCATTAAATAAACATAACGTCACGGCCCGTTTGTCACCGTTCTGAGTTGTATTGTTCATATATTTGGACCTGAATGAGACAGTATGCACGTCTCTGTGATTGACAGGCGTGGAGTGCGCTGGCGTATGGGTCAGTCTGACATCAGTGTTTGCTGAGGAGTTTCTGTCCTGTACACAAACGCTCACCCAGCTGAGGAATGTGACGCCCTCATCTCACTGCAGGCCACCCGCACTTTACTGCACTCTTCCTGAGCTTCCACACTCAAAGCTGCTGTCAGTCATCCGCTGCCTACACTTACATACGTCTGAGTGCAACACAGCTCACAGCAGAGAAACATCAACATCTCTTCAGATGCTTTCTCCTAAAAAGCAAGACGATTTTAATAGAGACCAAGTATCTTGCTTCTATTCTGAGAGAAGAGTTATCAGCACTTGGCAAGTTTTGTATATTTTTTTTCAGTAAGGATTCTTTAAATTGATCAAAAGTGCCAGTAAAGACATTTATAATGTTACAGAAGATTCCACTTCAAATAAATACTGTTCTTTTGAACTTTCTGTTCATCTGTGAATCCGGAAAAATCAAATGCATCACAAAAATATTGGGCAGCACAACTGTTTTCAACATTGATAATAATCAGAAATGTTTCTTGAGCAGCAAATCAGCATATTAGAATGATTTCTGAAGATCATGTGACACTGAAGACTGGAGTAATGATGCTGAAAATACAGCTTTGATCACAGAAATAAATTACAGTTTAACAGATATTCACATAGAAAACAGCTATTTTAAATTATAATAATATTTCACTATTTTTACTGTATTTGTGATCAAAGAGAGCAGCCTTGGTGAGCAGAAGAGACTTTAAAACATTATCAAAAAATTCCCAAACTGCTTTATCAGCTTTATTTTTTAGCTCAACACTCTTTCTGTACACCAACAAGACAAAGCAATATGTCACCAATGTCCCCCCAAAAAAATCATTAAAATATTAGTATTAATAATCTAAATACACAACTCATTAGCCAGAAAGCAGATTTATGGTTCATATATGCAGCAAATTGAGCATTTTACAACAACGTTAAACACGACTCACCCAATCAAACTATCTGTTTTATACACAATATTACAATACAGATTTGACCCCATCGCATATGCAATGATTCTGGAACATAAAGCACAATACTCACGAGGGTGAATCTCTAGGTCCAGCGGTCAGTGCACGCACACTCTCACACACACACACACACGCACACTCTCACACACACACCCCAGTCTGGGAATCCAGTCTCCTCTGCTGTGGGAGTGTAAAGCACAGACAGAAGCCTGATATCAGACGGACGCGACTCGACCAAGGACGCTGATATGATACGATACGAGTGTGTATTGTGTATTTTGGGAAACAGACTCAAATAATCATTATTGCTCAGAAGTTGCTCTTCCATAGCTAATGGAGCTCCGTTTAATTAAAGCGTCTCAGATGATTCTCCTACAACTCCTTCTGGGAAATAAAAATGTGATAAGAAATAAAAAATAAAAAGGTGATTTTTCCTTCCTAGATGTGAGTGAATTTTGGGAAACAGACTCAAAAACAATCATTATTATACAGCCAATAGAGTTCAGTATACATTTAGTGTCTCAGATGTTTATTCTACAATTCCTATGGTGAAATAAAAATGGAAACAAACGAAGTAAACTGCATGGAACTTTGAGATATTTCCAGCAACCATTTTTTTCAGGAGAATCATCTGCATTTAATCATTCTCCTACAACTCCTTCTGGGAAATAAAAATGTGATAAGAAATAAAAAATAAAAAGGTGATTTTTCCTTCCTAGATGTGAGTGAATTTTGGGAAACAGACTCAAAAACAATCATTATTATACAGCCAATAGAGTTCAGTATACATTTAGTGTCTCAGATGTTTATTCTACAATTCCTATGGCGAAATAAAAATGGAAACAAACGAAGTAAACTGCATGGAACTTTGAGATATTTCCAGCAACCATATTTTCAGGAGAATCATCTGCATTTAATCACATTTCTACATTTCTAGATTGCATTGGTGATTTTTCCTTCCTAGATATGAGTGTGTATTTTGGGAAACAGACTTAAAAACAATCATTATTACAAGCCAATAGAGTTCAGCATGAATTCAGTGTCTCAGATGTTTATTATTCAACACTTAGAATGCGTTTAATCACATTTCTATCAGAAAAAGACAGGCATTATTGCTTAAATGTTGATCTTCTGTAGCTCAAGGAATTTAACGGAGTTCATTTGAGCGTCTCGGATGCTTAAATGCTTATGAGAAATAAAAACAGAAATAAATGGAGTCAGTTGCAAGACAATTTTGAGAGATCACTTGGGCTGTTTTCAGGAGGAACATCTCGGTTCACTGTATTTAAATCAGATCTAGGAGACAAGTGAGATATTAAAGAGGTTGCACTGGTGATTTTTCCTTCCTAGCCAGGGCTATACAAATAATTATTGCTTAAATTTGCTCTCAGTTCTCCGTCAAATCCACAGGAGACAATTGCATGACAAATTTGAGAGATTTGCAGCAGAAACATCTGAGAAGACTCAATTTGCTGTGTTTAATCTATCTAGGAAACAATAGAGACTGCATTGGTGATTTTCCTCCCTATTCTGAGTGTGTATTGAGTATTTTGGGAAGCAGAATGTCGAGGATGAAGGTATAGATTCACACAGAAAACACACACGAGCCGCAGTATGTCCTTCTACGAGAACGACTCGACCTCTCGGTCAAACGCTGTTCAGAGCACATGGAGATAATGGACGAGGCTTTATATTTAACCACACTTTCAGTGTTTGGTGAGGACAGACTCAAACAGTCATCAATCTCAGTCCAAACAATCAGTCTCAACAAGACGGCTAACTGATGGTCATTAAAACAGAACAGCTGGACCACATGGCTGAAGAAATCATTTATAGATTTGCTCTTATATTTGCTTTTTATAATCAAAGAAATCATTTTAAACAGCTAAATTGAATCAAAATGTTTAGTTTAGAAACTAATAAAGGACAAAATCTAGTTAAAAATGGCCCTATATTCATTACAACATTGCTTAATTTTAATGTTTGAGTCGCTTGTTTGTAAACAAGTAAACAACAACAAACCAGGCTATACGTTTTGATTATCGTTCTGAATCCAATTCATAGTCTTCTTTTCAACTTTTTGTTCAAAATGTTGTTTATTTCTTTTTTTTAATACATTTAGCAAATTTTGAACACAGAAAAAGTTACATAGTGCTGTTAAAAATGGCCCTATATTTATTACAACATTGCTTAATTTTAATTTTTGAGTCGCTTGTTTGTAAACAAGTAAACAACAACAAACCACTCAAGTTAAGAAAGACCTTAGTTATAACTGTATGTGTATTATAATGGGTTTCTGAACTTTAGTGGTTTGTTGCATCAGGCTGCAAATCTCTATATTCTGCTTTGTTTATAGTTTTGTATTTGTTCACACCAGTTTATTATTGTGATAATAACTATTTCAGATAAACCCGCTCCTAAACGACACACAAAAACAAAACAAAACAAACCGTGATTCGGTGCTTTTTAATTTTAACTGATGGCCATGTAAAGAAATTATGGAAGGCCGTTTCCGCCACTGACTAAAAAATAAAAGAGGTAATTGCGACTTTTTATCTCACAATTCTGACTTTTTTTCTCGGAATTCTGACTTTTTTTCTCGCAATTGCGAGTTTATATCACGCAATTCTGACTTTTTTTCTCGCAATTCTGACTTTTTTTCTCGCTATTCTGACTTTTTTTCTCAGAATTGTGAGATATAAACTCGCAATTCTGAGAACATATCAGTCTTTTCACTCCCCTCAAAATTGGACTTTAACTCGCAATTGCGAGTTTATATCTCACAATTCTGAGAAAAAAAGTCAGAATTGTGAGATAAAAAGTCGCAATTACCTTTTTTTTATTTTTGATTCAGTGGCGGAAACGGGCTTCCATAAGAAATAGACCTCCTTAAAAAAACAAAAAACAAAAAAAAAACATAACGGCTGGCTATACGAGACTTTTTCAGAAATTAAGATTTTTTAATGTTTTTGAAAGAAGTCTCTTCTGCTCACCAAGGCTGCAGTTATTTGATTAAAAATACAGTAAATACAGTAAAAATCTTAAATATTATTAGAATTTAAAAATAAGTGTGTTCTATGTGAATACCTGTTAAAATAGAATTTATTTCTGAGATCAAAGCTGTATTTTCAGCATCATTACTCCAGTCTTCAGTGTCACATGATCTTCAGAAATCATTCTTTCTATTATTTTTCAAACTTTCTATTCATCTGTGAATCCTGAAAAATAAAATGTATCACGGTTTCCACAAAAATATTGTGCAGCACAACTGTTTTCAACATTGATAATAATCAGAAATGTTTCTTGAGCAGCAAATCAGCATATTAGAATGATTTCTGAAGATCATGTGACGCTGAAGACTGGAGTAATGATGCTGAAAATACAGCTTTGATCACAGGAATAAATTACAGTTTAACATATAATCACATAGTAAACAGCTATTTTAAATCATAATAATATTTCACAATTTTACTGTTAATATTTCTGATCAAATAAATGCAGCCTTGGTGAGCAGAAGAGACTTCTTTCAAAAACAGTAAAAAAAAATCTTGTGAGCATGTTTGCGCAGGAGCTCCAGAGTTGACTGGCACCTGTCGAGTGTGTGTTCAGACATACAGAGCTGTGAACACAAGGCCGCTGTCTTCTCTATAGGCACAGGTGGCTGGAGAAGCGAGGGTTCGCGTTACACAAACACACACACACTCCTGTGATATCAGCTGAGCTGCTGAGGGAATGTGATCTAACACACAGACCACGTGGAGAAGGAAAACTTGACCCAAACACACAGTTCAGGCCTCTAAACGCTGAGGTTAAAGGTCAGTAAACACAGCTCATGGTCACAAAATGAACAGCTATGAAGAGTATATGTACTTAATGCTACTGGCATTTTTTGTTAGACTAATAGCAGGTGAAAATTTTGTGTCGAAATGAATGCATTCGAATTAGCTGCAATTTTAAAGAAAATGTCTGGCTTATATGAAAACTTGCAATGTGGAAGCAATGGATTTTACAGTATTATCTTCAGAGCAATTTCCTTTTGTGCACAATGAAAATGTGGTTCCAAAATACATTACAATGTTTAAAGATGTTTACGTTATCAAAATAGGCATGCAAACCAAAAAAACAGCTTTTAATTCATAGAAAACCTAGAAACTCAATGAATATTTCAGAAAAATAGACATTTAAAACATGCTGGAAGAAAATAGCACAGAAACCCAGGTTTATTGTTCTTAATTATACTAAAACTAAAACCATGCCAAACATTTCCATTACTTATAAAATGGTACATTAATTAATTAATTAATTAACTGAAATGAAGAAAAAAATATTTATATATTTTTTACATATATAAAATAAAATTTCAGCTAGTTGCCAAAGCAGTTTCTCATTTTCATTTAGTTTAATTTGACTCACTAAAACTAAAATAAAAATTAATAAAAACGACATATTTAAAAAATAAATTAATAAAAAGCTAATGAAAATGATAAAAACAAACAAGAAAATTACTAAAACTTTAGCTAAAATTTTAATGAAAACAGAAAATATAAACTAAAACTGAAAATGTAACTAAAACTGAAACAAAAATGTATAAAAAACTATATAGACATATAAAAAAATAAATTAAAACATTTAAATGAAGAAAATGACAAAAACAGAACAAGATTACTAAAACTTTAGCTAAAATTTAAATGAAAACAAATTTTCATTTCATTTAACTTGATGTACTGAAATAAATAAAAGTAAAACTCAAATAAAAAAATTTTTTTTTTTAATAAAGATGACAAAAGCAAACAACAAAATTACTCAAACTTTAAATATAATGAAAATATAACAAAACTAATAAAAACAGACACATTAAAAATGACAAAAACACAACAAAATTACTAAAAATGAACTCAAATTTAAATGAAAAAGTATTCAAATAAAAACTAACTCAAGATATTAATAAAAACTAGCGCAGAAAGCCTCACCTTCTCCTGTCTCCGTGGTTTGGTCTCACGGCCGACAGCTGTCTAACCCGAGCTCAGACGCTTCATGTTCATCCGTCTCTCCGGTTGGTCTGAGGAAAACATGAGAGCTAAAATAAGTCTGAGATCCTGCAGGCATCACAGCTCTCCAGCGGGGCGCGACGCTCTCGTCCTATCTGTTTGTTTCATCTTTCTTCCATACCGTCTGGAAGACGCAGTATTTGTGCCAAAGCCTTGAAGTGAGCGCACTTACTATAGAATGTTATCTTGAGAAAACGATTATAGCAGTAAAGCAAGTAGATCTGCGGAGATCAAGGATGAGCATCATCCCACTGAATATGTTAGTATTTTGAACTTCTGACACATTCAATAAAAGCAAATACATTTTGAAAAAAAAAAAAAAATCTGTAAATAATTTCATGAAATGATTGTATCATTGAAAAAGAAGACAAAAAGTCCAGTGAAGAGAAAGAGACCAGTGAAAAATTGTAAGTTAATTTTGAGAAAAACTTGCACTGCTTGGCTTGATTTTTGCATCTAAAATTCAGGATTTTTAAAAAACTTTGGAGTCAGTAAGATTTTTTTTTTTCGTTAAATTAATACTTTTATTCATCAAAGATGCATTAAATTGGTCAAAAGTGCCAGTAAATACATTTAGAATGTTACAAAAGATTTCTATTCCAAATAAATGCTGTTCTTTTAAACTTTCTATTCATCTGTGAATCCTGAAAAATAAAATGCATCACCGTTTCCACAAAAATATTGTGCAGCACGACTGTTTTCAACACTGATAATAATCAGAAATGTTTCTTGAGCAGCAAATCAGCATATTAGAATGATTTCTGAAGATCATGTGACACTGAAGACTGGAGTAATGTTGCTGAAAATACAGCTGCGCATCACAGAAATAAATTAGAGTTTAACAGATATTCACATAGAAAACAGCTATTTTAAATTGTAATAATATTTCACAATTTTACTGTATTTTTGATCAAATAAATGCAGCCTTGGTGAGCAGAAAAGACTATTAAAAACATTTAAAAATCTTACTGATTCCAAACATATATATACACACACACACACACACATATATATATATAGTGGAACACACACATAGTTTGTCCTCACTGAACCCGGATGAAAGCAGATGTCAGTCTGTATTGTCACATGGATTACAAGAAACACTCAAACAACCTCCAGGTGTTCATTCCACAGACAAAACTCCTCCTTCATATCAATAAAACCCGTCTGAGCTTCAGAGATCAGCGACCAGCATTCACCAAACAGGACGAACTCACCCTGAAAACTGCCTCGTTTTCACATTCGTGAATCTTCACTTCGCATCACAGAAGCTTTTCAAATCTTCCTCTCAAGTTTCACATTCAAACGCCATGAGAAACACTAGAAGCAGTTGCAATGACGTCAAGCATGAGGATGAGGATGAGCAGTTTTACTCCCTTCACCATTTCCCCAGCGAACAGGAGTGAAGTATGGCGTTGCATCCAGGTCTGTGATTTTCAAAGGCTGCGATTAGGGAGAGAAGGAAGCTGTGTATCAAACACCTGGATTGTTAGGGTTAGGGTTCGCAGAGTCTTTCATCTGCTGAAATTACAGGCCAATGCTGGAAGGACAAACTCGCCGGGGGCTTTTTCAGAGATTCGCTGCAAGTGAGTCAGAGATGAATGAATGAACAGACAGCAGAGCTTCATGTCAGGAAGACATTGGGCATTTCTTCAAAGTCGCAGAAAAAGTGGTTTGGAGTCGTTTAGAGAAGCTGTGGACGAGACTCCTCCGATGACCTTTGCACAGTTCAGGCAAAATGGGAACTTTTTTCAAGTATCATCTATCTCTCCGATTTCTGATTAAGCATACATTAAAAAAGGAAAGTGCATTTGGCATTTTATGATAAAAAAATAAATAAAACTAGGGAGTTGTTTGTTCAAATGACTATAAGCACTAGTAAAAGTCATGCTTCAAAAATGAACATGGGGACATTTTCAAAAAAAAAGTATAAAATCTCTTTCAGATATTTTTGATAAAAGACAAATAAAAAAGAACTACGTTTGAGACTTTCTGATGCAAAACGTGATACTAGGGTGTTTAAAAATAAATAAATGATGCATAAAAATGATCAAGAACATCAACAAACTTCTGGATTTCTGATAAAGGACGTATAAAAAAAAGAGACTACATTAAACATTTTCTGATGCAAATCTTATACTAGGTTGTTAGTTCAAATCCCTATAAGCAGCACTATAAAAGTGATGCTTAAATAAAACAATCATAAAAAAATAAAAGCTGAAGAATCATCTTCCTCTCAGATATTTCTGATAAAGAACAAAGAAAAAGAAACAACATTAAACATTTTCTGATGCAAAACTTGATGCTAGTATGTTGTTTGTTCAAATTATTGTGCGCAATAGTAAAAATTATGCTCAAAAATTACCAAAAACAAATCTGGGGATTAAAAAACAACAACTGAAAAATCATACATTTTTACAAAGAAAAGCAATGGAAAAGTACTACAGTGGAATGCAAAGCACTTCAGTGTGAACGGCCCATTAAGTTAGTGACATTGTAATAGTGATAGTAGTGCATTATTTTACTGCACAGAAAAAATAAAAATAAAACACAACACCCTAGTAGTTTCGCATCAAAACATGTCAATTTTTTTGTCCCTTATCAAAAATAACTGAGAGAAAGGGTGCTAGGCGGATGTGTTTGACCGTTGCACTCCTATCTTTTGCAGCGTCTTGCATTTAAAAGCATGGTGCTCAAAGTTAAAATTCAGTCTCTTTTTTCCATTCCACTGTTTGTAAAAATCAGTTGTGTGTGCACAGCCTGTAAGACTGTTAGCTGCATTTGTGAAATACTCAAAAGCATGACAGGACCTTGTGCATCCACTTGAGGATGTTGGGAGATAATTGACGGGTTTTTCAGGAAACGGCCCCTCGTTGCTTCCAGTAAAGCTTCAGAAACACACGACACGCTCGCTTGAGTTCATCCTGTACAGGGAGGGATGCAGTGGGAAGATTGAGCACGTGGGTGAGGTGCTTCCTGATTTCATTTGCGTGAATTATACTCGTCTCCAGAGGACAGCTGTATCTCAAGACAAGCTCTTTAAGACCGTGACATGAGCGGCACCGCTAACGCAACCAAACCACATGTGCACACCTTTAAACCTGCACTCCTGGAGCTCAAACAGCAGATCATGGCGCTTGCAACGCCAAGGTCATGGGTTCGATTCCCAGGGAAAAAAAGAACTGATCAAATGTATAGCTTGAATGCAATTAGGGCTGCACGATTATGACAGTAATCATAATTGTCGATTGTTCCCTTGAAATTGCAATTGCGATTATTAATTACGATTATCACAATGTACATTGAATGATGTTTATACCATTGTTTGAAGCAACTACATGCCATATTTTTATATAAAAATAAACAAGCTGAAAACACTCAAACTGAACAGCTTTTATTGCTTTTCTATAGTATTAAGCCTCAAATGTCAACTATACATTGAATTGGTTTCTTCCTTAAATAATAAAAAAAAAAAGTTCAAATATGCATGGTATTATATAAATGAAAACAACAGAAAAACCCTTAAGATAACCTGTAGAAAGAACAAAAACACTCAGAATAACATAAGTGGAGTTCGATTAATTGCCACTTTGAACGATTATGTAATTGTGGCATCCGTAATTGTAATCGCGATTAGATATTCGATTAATTGTGCAGCCCTAAATGCAATGTAAGTCACTTTGGATAAATGCATCTGGCAAATGCATGAATGGAAACGTCATGATGACTGTAGTGTAACTAACAGTGACGTCAAAAGGACAACCAACAATTAGGCTTTAATGGCTCTGTGACATTTTCTGTGTGGACTGCATGCAACGTGATTTGGGAGGTCACTGATTGTGGGTTGCACTACCAGTAAACATTTGGATTCATTAAGTTTTATAAATTAGTCTTTTCTGCTCACCAAGGCTGCATTTATTTGTTTAAAAATACAGTAAAATTGTGAAATATTATTACGATTTATAATAGCTGTTTTCTATGTGAATATCTGTTAAACTGTAATTTATTTCTGTGATCAAAGCTGAATTTTCAGCATCATTACTGCAGTCTTCAGAGTCACTTTAGTGAATTTTTTTTATCATGGTGTATCATGGTTATTTTAAAATGTAAGGATATTTCACAATATTTACTCTATTTTTGCTTAAATAAACAAAAAGCCTTGGTGAGCAAAAGACGTTTCTTTCAAAAACATATTAAAAATCCAAATATTTTGGTTGTATACCAAACAAAACTTCACAAACTTTACAAACACAAATTAGGAGCAGACTGTCACATACCGGCTGTTCCTACGTAAACTAGATCATCTGCTCGGTTATCTCTGTAATGGCTCTTTCCTGTTTGCTGAAGAGTTTGTCCAAGATAGATCTGTACAGTCATCAGACCTTTCAAAGCACCAGAGTTTGAGCTTTTTGTGCTAAACGCCAAAAATACATTTGAATACACTACAAATCAGAGAGAGTGTCCGTTTCAACAGACGTAAAGGTGTAGCCCAGCTAACTCACTAACGTTTTTAAAAATGTTAGGACAAAACATTCTTAATGTTATTAAACATTCTTATAGCATCATTTATATTTGATATACGTTCTTAGAACAACATTCTCAGAATGTCCTCAAGATGTTATTTGTACTCAATGAAAGTTCTCACAATGTTGAGAGAAAACATTCTTAGAATATTAAACATAAACGTTGAAATAATGTTATATTTTGGGTGAGAATAAGTTAGTAGAATCGGTGTGATAAACATTTTAGTAACCTTCAAATAACATTATAATCATGACAAGAAAACTGGCCATTTTAACATTCTTCGCATATCTAAAATAAACATTCAAATAACGCATTTTGTTTGAAATTTTTTTATTTTTTTATTATTTTTGGAACATTTCAAAACATTCCCACAACAGTTTTAGAAACTAAATTTGTTGCCTGGGAGTGTGTCACTTCTTTTCCGTGTTAAAACACTTGTATCCCAGTTTAATATGCAATAAGTCATTTGTAGGTCGACCTCAAAATGTTTAAAACTGTGATAACACCAACTTTGATGAGTTTGTCTGATCAATGGAGGACGAAAGGAAACCTGTTTGAAAACAGTCAAATCACACACTTCACCTTTAACTATGACAAAATCTAAGGGAAAAATCTCAGCTGTATCCGAAACTTGAATAAGGCTGCTTATGATGTCCCACAATCCTGTGCAAGGTGTTTGATTAAAAGAGTAGAAATGGCATCTTTTGGAGCGGAAATAAGTTAATATGTTTATAATGTAGTTTATTTTAAGGTGTCCTTGTTTCACGTTACATGTACTTACTATTATAATAACAATTAATTATGCTTAATAATTACATGCAAGTAACCCTAGGAGCCCAACCCTAACCATATAGTAAGTACATGTAGTTAATTAATATTACTCAGTCCTTAAATGGATAATTACACTGTAACAATGACACCTTAACATAAAGTGTAACCTAGTTTTGTTTATGTTTTTTAAACATATGATTCAAAATATGCACTGTTATTGACCATTAAACTCTTGAATTTGTTCTTCATCATAAGCAGCTTTGGAAGTCTGTCTGGTTTCACTTCAAGCAGCTTGCTTCAGTTTCAGACACAGCCATCTAGTGGTGAACAAGATCAAATATGAAAGTTCATGAGAGGCATTAGATGCAATGTTTTTCTGCTTTTAATGCAAAAGAAGCCAAATCTGAGGGAGATGCAAACACAGTGCCACTAAAAACGAATACAGTCTACTCCAAACTACACACTAAAGCATGTGGAGAGCACTAGTTTGTTGTTTACATGCATTTTCCTCCACTCTCGTGCTGTAGCGCATTAGTATTCTGCTTGCACTGGGCAGAAGAAGAGCAAGAGGAGGCGGGTGGAGAAAAGCCACTTCATACTGCACACTGCTAAGCAACTGCTTGAAGAAACAGAGAATTCGTACCAAGTGTTTGGTAAAAAAGTTTTAAAAGTGATTCTGTTATGGCCATAATTGAAATCTTATTTCATGCATTGCTTTTTATTATTATTATTATTATCTACGAGTCCAGATTTGTTATTTAGCAATGTTTCTTATACTTATTTTGGAAGTTGGTTTGGAAGATATTTTATAATAGTATGTAAAATACAAAATATATGTAGTGAATATATGCGCTTGTGAATGCTGAATTTGCAAAGCATGTAAATTTCTCCTATTATATACATTTTGTATTTTGTGCAAAAAATAAAATAAATTATATAAAATGCATTTAAAATGTGTGTGTGTGTGTATACACATTTTATTTTCATACGTGAAAGTGAAAAATAAAAAATAATAAAATAGGAAAAAATAAAAATTATATATAATATATTTAACATAATAAAATATGAAAAAAATAAAAATGTATTTAATATAATAAAATAGTCATTATTATTTAATATTTTACATAATGAAATATAATATATATTAAAATGCAAAGTTTGCAAACACAACACAATAAACAAACAAACCAGTGAACCAGTTTCAGTAGAGAGGAAGATTTACATGTACATAATTTGCATGTAAATTTCTCCTTTTTGCATTTCAGTGCAGCAGCTATCAAATGCAGAAATTGTCTGTAAAGTAAATCGGATCAGAGTAAGAAGATCACAAACAAAAGGTGTAATCTGCATTGAAACAGCAATAAAATTCCCACAATGTCATTATAATGGTTAATAACAGAATCTGAATCACAACATCTGCATTTAATGTGCCGTGAGATCTGCAGTTATCAATCACTCACTTAACAAGCTAAAAAAAAATAAAAATGTATTTAATATAATAAAATAGTCATTATTATTTAATATTTTACATAATGAAATATAATATATATTAAAATGCAAAGTTTGCAAACACAACACAATAAACAAACAAACCAGTGAACCAGTTTCAGTAGAGAGGAAGATTTACATGTACATAATTTGCATGTAAATTTCTCCTTTTTGCATTTCAGTGCAGCAGCTATCAAATGCAGAAATTGTCTGTAAAGTAAATCGGATCAGAGTAAGAAGATCACAAACAAAAGGTGTAATCTGCATTGAAACAGCAATAAAATTTCCACAATGTCATTATAATGGTTAATAACAGTATTTAAAGAGCTCTGAATCACAACATCTGCATTTAATGTGCCGTGAGATCTGCAGTTATCAATCACTCACTTAACAAGCTAAACACACGACACGCTCAAACACACAACCACATGGCAGCAATTACCTCTCGCTGAACAGAAATAATAATTACCATAATTACAGCAACTTGCATTACTGCGTGTACTTGGACAAAACAACCAGTAATGGGCCAATATATTGATTAACCTGCTCATTTTTAAATATTATTGTCATTGTGTTTCATTTGAACATCAACCAAAATGAACCAATCCACCATAATTCACATTTTTCTGTTTCGACAAATCTAGTAAACAGTGTAAAGTGAGTGTATATATGCCATCCTGGTCTCCAGATATCAGTAAAAAAAATTGATAATTGTGTCAAAAATAAAACACTGCAGTCAGTCAAATCTACATGTAAACAGGTCACATGACTTTTCTTGTGCTAAGTGAAAGCCAGCAGGCCAAGCATGAGCAAACAAAGACAAATGGCACTTTTACGCACAAAATGTCTTTTCTTTTGACTCTCTTCTGGTTTTATTCATCCTACAAACTCCTCAAATACGCCGGTCAAGATGCAGAGGGAGAGAAAATCGTACCTGATTCAATTTGACTCAAATTAGTGTGGAAAGAAGAAGTGGCCCTGTTTTGTTTGGAAGCCCAGTCCTGAACTTAGTCAACCATTTTCCCCGAGGATTCAACTCAAGAGGCTCGGAGCCTAATCAAGTGGAAATTGGGGAGAGACAGTGGGGGTAGAAGGGCAGAATGAGGCAATTGTTCAACTCGCTCTTTGATGTCACTGCAACAAAATATAAAGGCGCAACCAAACCGAGAAAAATGCATGATTGCCTGTGCATTAAAGGCATAAAGCTGGCTATATGTACAACCAAATCATATCAGGCTTCAGTCGCGTCCAGCACTGTAGGTGAATTCTCTTCTCTTCAGACAGGCCATTATTATTGGAATATCTAAGCTGTTCTCTTTCTCCCTTCAGCATCTCAGACAAACTCCCAGCGCCTCTATTGTGTTGCGGAGCTTTTCTCATGCGTGCCTCTCAATGCGACTCAGGCCTGCAGATAATCACATTTTCCTAAGAAAGGCTTAGTCGTGCAAACTAGCGCAAGTGTCTCGATGAGAGTAAGAGGATGCATGAACAGGACAAGCAGCGTAACATCTCTGGGAACAAATATGCTCATTACAGCTGATGCAGATGTTTAGAGAGCAGATGGATGCTGCAGTGCTGATGCAATGCTATATATATATAAATATTAGTGCTGACGATTAGTGATTAATCGCGATTAATCGCATCCAAAATAAAAGTTTGTTTATATATTATGTGTGTGAACTGTGTATATAAATACACACACATATATTTTGAAAATATTTACATGTATATATTTATATTCATATAATTTATATTATATATAAATATATTTAATATATAAACATAACATATTTTTCTTAAATATACACATGCATGTGTGTGCATTTATATATACAGTACACACACATATGTTATGTAAACACAAACTTTTATTTTGGATGCGATTAATCACAATTAATCGTATGATCATATAAGATATGCACACAAAGCTGTAGCAATGAAATTAACATGATTTTACACAACATTTACCCAGTATTCATAAAATATCAGAGAACTTTATCTAATATTCTGGTTAGGTTCTGAACTGTAATGTAGAACGTTCATCAAAGTTATCTGTTCTTTAATAATTAATAATAGTTCTCAAAACTTTAGCACAAAAGCATTATTTATACATTGTTCCTGAAACGCCACCCCCCCCAATCAATATCTGGTCTCTTATAATGTAACGCTATTTATAAATCGATCATGGAATATTTTTCCTGAAACGTTCGTCTAACGTTTTTAAAATGTTATTAATAGAATGTTTCTCAAAGTTTAATAATCCCAATACTTTAGCACTAAAACATTATTTATACATTGTTCATGGACCATCTTTCCCCTAAACGTTCGTCTAACGTTATTTAAAATGTTGCTTCATGTTTCAATTCGTTCAGATAACATTTAAAAGTAACATTCCCATAATGTTTGCAAAATGATCAAATGGAATGTTCACTCATCATTTGCATAACCAAGAATAAACGTTTTAAAAACATTTTGAAGTTTAGAGAACATTCAGAAAAACGTTTTTATAACCTAGAAAACATTAGCAAAACATTTGAAACAGTAAATGTACACTATCCAGCAATGCTGCAGGTAGATTGTGGGACTGACATCAGGTATCTCCAACTGTGCATAAATAAAGTCTCAAAATAACCAAATATCGTCCGATTAATCGGCCTGGATGATATATCAATCTATCGTATCACTCAAATACATCATCAAAACCAAGCTTTTCGCAACATGCACTGCATAGAATATAAAGCTTCCCCGCTGAAACAATGCTTTAAGATGACTTGCTGGTCTTTAAGGTCTCAGCAAACCAGTTTCAGCATAATAACAAATGTTATTTTTTATTAATCATGGTATTTGAGAAAAAAAGTGGCAATATTAAAAATGTTTGCACGGTCCGTTTTGTCACCTCAGGCCCTTGTTTAACACTCTGTCTCCAACTGTGCATAAATAAAGTCTCAAAATAACCAAATATCGTCCGATTAATCGGCCTGGATGATATATCAATCTATCGTATCACTCAAATACATCATCAAAACCAAGCTTTTCGCAACATGCACTGCATAGAATATAAAGCTTCCCCGCTGAAACAATGCTTTAAGATGACTTGCTGGTCTTTAAGGTCTCAGCAAACCAGTTTCAGCATAATAACAAATGTTATTTTTTATTAATCATGGTATTTGAGAAAAAAAGTGGCAATATTAAAAATGTTTGCACGGTCTGTTTTGTCACCTCAGGCCCTTGTTTAACACTCTGCATGCTGAGATTGTCAAATGGTAGAGATTGTAGTAATCGCTCTCTTACCGTCAGCGATGCGCCGCGTCAGTGCCGCGCGTCTCCGTCGCGCGAGGAAGGAATGCGGGTGAGTGTGTGAAAGTGGCGACGCTAAACTGGCATTATTTTCTAACTTCCACCCACTCCCACTGGAAGCAGCCAGTTGTCAATGGCAGAGGAGGTTCTCTCGCGCAGCACAAAGTAGGTACATTTGCATCTCTCCGACCCTCCCCTCGCTTTTCACCACTGTCATTGTGTGGCGCGGTTGGGGTCCTTATTTGGCCCCCGATTAAATCCTCACTGGTCCGCGTTCAAATAAACGCCTTATAAACAGTTCTAGTCTGACACATCGCGTTAAGACCTTGTTTTCTATATGGCCTTCTGAAATGTACTGAATGCACCGAAACAAGTTCACAAAAAGCTTTAGATGTTGTATTGGAGCAACAAGTGTCATAGTAAAAATGAAAAGACACTTGAGGCCCTATTTGAGATTCCTCAGACTGACTCTTCTCAAATATCTTGCTGTGTGCTGAAGGAGCTGCATTATATCTCAAGTCTTTCCTTTAGGATGGGGTTTCTGGAGGACAGTCCGTGAAGAAACTTATGGTTCATGTCTTGTAAATTCTCCAGAAATTTCCACCAGTGTGACAAACAGAAATTTCACACGTTTTTGTTGTTATGATTTCGTAACATTTTCAGAATTAAAATTTCTTAATCACCCCCCATTTTTTAAAATAGGCATGCAGGTGCACTATCCAAACTTAAATTGTTGTAATTTATGAACACTTTGGAATACAGATATAAGGTTGGTCTCTTTTTAAAGAAGACAATCAGCAGATTATCGCAAAAGTGGAATTTTTTAAAAGAATTAAAGTATCAAAAAGTTATGGTAGTTTAAATTTACTGTAAAGAAAATGCACTATATTAATTTTATTTTATTTTATATATAATAAATATTTAACATAACAGGTTTTACTCTAAAATTTGTATAAAATTAAAGCCTTATGTCTAAATAAGTTATGTTCCAAATTTGAAGTTGATATGAAAAAAATTGAGGTTAATTATATATATATAATTTTGTATGTTTATTTTTTTTAAATGCTTTTTGCTCTGTATTTATAGTCTATAAAAATGAGGTAAAGTAACTTTAGCCACACCCCTCTCTCTTTAACTCCGCCCTGCAATGGCACGTCAACCAACCGGGTGTCAGTAAATGCAAACGCGCAGAATGATTGGCTAAAAACGCGGGCCGCTCCCCTGACAGAATGCGATTTCTCGCGATACTTAAAGGGATAGTCCACACAAAAATGAAAATTCTGTCATTAATTACTCACCCTCATGTCGTTCCAAACCCGTAAGATCTTCGTTCATCTTCGGAACACAAATTAAGATATTTTTGATGAAATCCGAGCGCTTTCTGACCCTGACAGCAAGAGAACTAACTTACCACGTTCAAGGCACAGAAACGTAGTAAGAACATGGTTAAAATAGTCCATGTGACATCAGTGGTTCAACCGTAATTTTACAAAGCTAAGAGATTACTTTTGGTGCGCGAAGAAAACAAGAATAATGACTTTATTCAACAATTCTTCTCCCCCGAGTTCCCATCTACCGCCATTATCGAGAGTAACACGACGCACGTGCTGCGCCTTGTTTACGAGCAGAGGAGGAAAGCACGCGCATGCGTTGTGTTACTCACGATAATGGCGGTAGATGGTAACTCGGGGGAGAATAAAGTCGCTATTTTTGTTTTCTTTGCGCACCAAAAGTATTATCATAGCTTCATAAAATTACGGTTGAACCACTGATGTCACATGGACTATTTTGTCGATGTTCTTGGTACCTTTCTGTGCCTTGAACGTGGTAGTTCCCTTGCTGTCTATGGTGGGTCAGAAAGCTCTCAGATCTCATCCAAAATATCTTAAATTGTGTTCCGAAGATGAACGAAGATCTTACGGGTTTGGAACGACATGAGGGTGAGCAATTAATGACAGAATTTTAATTTTTGGGTGAACTATCCCTTTAAGTATCGTGAGAAATGGCATTCTGCGCGTTCGCGTTTACTGACATCCGGTTGGTTGACGTGCCATTGCAGGGAGGAGTTAAAGAGAGAGGGGTGTGACTAAAGTTACTTTACCTCATTTTTATCAGATATTCTATTGGTTCTAATGAATAATTTCGCATGGCGGTCAAAAATCACTTTTTTTATTTTTTATTATGTCAACTAAATGAATGTACTATATTTTAGTTTGTTAATGTTTTTTATTTAATATTTAGATTTTTTAGGGGATTTAATTGTACTAAATTATATTTACGGAATCGTTTTTTGTTCACATATTGAGTGCCAAAACCTTTACCAAGTTTCGTACTGTTCTGATCAAGTAAAAAATTATATATATATATGTGTGTGTGTGTGTGTGTGTGACCCTGGAGCACAAAACCAGGCCTGATATTACCCTTAATTGCTAAATACGTCAGTTTATACATTTCTATAATTGAGAGAAGGAAAAGGCAGATGTCAAATGCATTGGATGTATTTTATTAAAATATTTAAAAAACAAGAACAAATGCATATGTATAAACCATGATAAATATGCATAAACAGTATAATCATACAGTAAAATGTTTATATTCATATAGTTTTTATTTTTAAACATAAAGGATATTTTAGCATTCAAACTGGCAGTGGTGATATTTCCTCTGGGACGAGGGAGACGTTCAGTCCATGGCAGGGTCTCCCGAAAGAGAAATAGCCTTTATTTCCAGAAAAGCTACAGAGCAGCACTGTTCACCTGAGATCCACGAATATTAGAAAAAATACTGGAAGCTGAGTGACAGCCGAGCAGAGCATCACGGCTAAATTATACAATATAATATTATAGGGTCATTCCTTCTATGCAGTATATTTCATGACCCCATCATACATGTCTGTATATACTGAAAAAAAACTTAAAGATGGAAATCATGTTAGTTTCTTTTATCAAAATCATTTCAAATAGTTTGCTGTTTTTATTTTCCCCTGGGTCTCTAATTGTAATGTTTCAAATAAAATATGTATATATTCACTCAATACATTCAATCAAATGTTTGGTATAATA
>NW_015664185.1:559991-560545 GCF_001515625.1 Sinocyclocheilus rhinocerous | reverse complement strand
TGATTTATATTTTATAGTGTCGTCAATATCATTTTGCATCCTGTTGCTCTTTTGTAAAATCCTTTTAATTAACAAAACTGTTGTTTGTTTGTCTGTTTTGGTTTGTCTCTAAATCATTTCATCACACTTGATCAAATCACACATATCCGTAAAAGCATAATTTATATTTCAAAAGACGGTTAAGAAATATCCAAAGGAAGCTGATGTCTTCATGTAAACGGTCAGCAACGACTAACTTTAGCTCTGTTTTCATTCTGTTCATTGTGTAAATCACAATCACGATACAGTTAATGAACGCAATAAGTGCCTGAGTTTGAGCTGAGCAGATTTCTGTATATCTGATAAATGTGACCCTGGAGCACAAAAGCAGTCTGAAGTCGCTGGGGTATATTTGCAGCAATAGCCAACAATACATTGTATGGGTCAAAATTATACATTTTTCTTTTATGCCAAAAATCATTAGGATATTAAGTAAAGATCATGTTCCATGAAGATATTTTGTAAATTTCCTACCGTAAATATATCAAAACTTAATTTTTGATTAGTAATATGCA